>NC_132926.1:18830825-19130825 GCF_047675955.1 Chlorocebus sabaeus | reverse complement strand
TGAGCCACCGCGCCCAGCTGGAGAAGGGCATTTTAAGCAAGGGAAATCACATGAGATACATGAAAAAAAAAACAGCCAATTCAATAAACAGAGGCAATGAATGTTGCCTATTATTTTATTTTTTTCTTTTTTTGAGTCAGGGTATTGTTCTATCGCTCAGGCTGGAGTGCAGTGGCACGATCTCAGCTCACTGCAACCTCCACCTCCCGGGCTCAGGTGATCCTCCTGCCTCAGCCTCCGGAGTAGCTGGGACTACAGGCCCCGGTCACCAGGTCAGGCTAATTTTTGTATTTTTAGTAGAGAAAGGGTTTCACCGTGTTGGCGAGGCTGGTCTCAAACTCTTGATTTTAAGTGATCTCCCCGCCTGGGCCTCCCAAAGTGCTGGGATTACAAGCATAAGGCACCACTCCTGGCCAAATGTTGCTTATTATTAACAGGCAAGTATAGAGAAAGAAGGAAGCAGAGGATGATATAGGTCTGCTTGCACTCTCCAAAGATGTGATAATAGTTTTAACCATTTTAGAAAATATTTGCAAACCATGCACCTGACAAAGGACTAATATCCAGACTCCACAACGAACTCAAACAAATCAGCAAGAGATTATTTTATAAATAAAATAATCCCATTAAAAAGTGGCCAAAAGACATGAGTAGACATTTCTCAAAAGAAGACATACAAATGGCCAAAAAACATACGTAAAAAAGTTCACCGGGCACGGTGACTCACACCTGTAATCCCAGCACTTTGGGAGGCCGAGGTGGGTGGATCGCTTGAGGTCAGGGTTTGAGACCAGCCTGGCCAACATGGTGAAACCCCATCTCTACTAAATCTACAAAAATTAGCTGGATGTGGTGGCGCACGTCTGTAATCCTAGCTACTGGGGAGGCTGAAGCATGAGACTTGCTTGAACCCAGGAGGCAGAGGTTGCAGTAAGCTGAGATCCTGCCACTGCACTCCAGCCTGGGCAACAGAGTGAGACTCCCTCTCAAAACAAAACAAAAAAAACAAAACAAAACAAAAAAAAGTTCAACATCACTAATGATCAGGGAAATGCAAATTAAAACCACAATGAGATACCAGAATGGCCATTATGAAAAAGTGGAATAACAATACATGTTGATGCTGATATAGTAAAAAGGGAATGCTTATACAATGCTGGTGGGAATGTAAATTAGTACAGCCTATACAGAAAACAGTATAGAGATTCCTTATAACACTAAAAGCAGAGCTATCATTCGATCCAGCAATTGCACTACTGGGTATTTACTCAAAGGAAAAGAAGTTATTATATAAAAAAGACACCTGTACACTTATGCTTATCACAGCACAATTCACAATTGTGAAGAGGGTGGGAGGAAGGTGAGGGATGGAAAACTACGTTTTGGAAACAACGTACACTACTTGGGTGACCAGTACACTAAAATCCTAGACTTCATCACCATACAATTCATCCATGTAACCAAAAGCCATGCTACTCTTAAAGTTATTGAAATTTTTTAAAAAATTAAATAATAATTTTAGCCACTTTATATATCTGTATATAAACTGGTATATATGTCATATCATATATATCTTATATATAGTATCATATATACTTTGTATCATGTGTATCTTACATATATCTCTCTCTATATATATATATATGTCTGTCAAGACTTTTTTTTTTCTTTTTTTTTTTTTGAGATGGAGTTCCACTCTTATTGCCCAGGCTAGAGTGCAATGGCGCTATCTCGGCTCACTGCAACCTCCACCTCCTGGGTTAAAGCAATTCTCCTGCCTAAGCCTCCAGAGTAGCTGGGGTTACAGGCGCCCTACCACCGTACCTGGCTAATTTTGTATTTTTCGTAGAGACGGAGTTTCACTATGTTGGTCAGGCTGGTCTCGAACCCCTGACCTAAGGCGATCCACCCACCTCGGCCTCCCAAAGAGCTGGGATTACAGGCGTAAGCCACCATGCCTGGTCTCAAGTAAGACTATTTTTTTTATTTGAAAGATACATGTGTTAAGAAGAGCCTAATAGAGTTTTTATAACAGCAAGCTAATACCAGAACCTGACTCTTTTGTGTTTTGCCTGTTTCTCACTACTGGACACCATGAGCTTCTAAGTGAAACCAGAATTCATTTCTACCAAAAATTCATCTCTACCAAAAAAAATTTACTTTTTTGACACAAAGTGGCAGATGCATGCATGGAAGAAAAGAAAGCAACAGGCCCAAAACTCTCTTACACCTTTCCCACAAGCTGTGAACCCTAGTCATGGTGTTACAAGCTGAACTGCTGGAGGCTCCCCACACCACCACTAAGTCAGTCTTATGAAAAAGAAACCGTTGTCAGTGATTCTGTTAACGTTCTTTGGTTGCAAGAAAATAAATAGAATCTGGTTCTCTTAAGGCAGAAAGGAATGCATGGGAGGGACAAGGGACAGCCTACAGAAACGCCAACACCCCAGACTTATGAGAAGGCCCAAGCAGAGCGGTTTCAGTAATCACGGTTCATTGCAAGAACCGTCAGTCTCCACCAGACACTTCTATCAGGATAAAAGAACCCTGCAACTATTTTAGATCTTTATCATCCCCCTCAAGATTCAAACTCCAGGAACAGAGCATGTGATCAGGCTAGCTTATGTCTCATATCTACCCATTAGCCAAGGAAATGCAAAGCACCAAGACAAACATGATGAGGGAAGGATAGTTCCCCTAGGCAAAATCGGGATATGGATACCAAAATAAGAGAGAGGAGATGCTGAACAGACAAAATCAATACACGCCCACCACAGTCCACACAGCATCGCACATCTGGAAACTTATAAATAATCAGCCAACTCATTCACTGAACTTTACATCTTCTACACTTCTCAATCAGATCTGAGATGGAGGAGGTGTTACAAGAAGCATAGAGAGTTGTTAAGAATAAGGTCCAGGGAGGCAGTCCGAAGGGTTAAATCTTACGTCCACCATTCACTAGTGGTGAGAACCCCAGCCAAGTTTC
Source organism: Chlorocebus sabaeus (assembly GCF_047675955.1). Classification (NCBI taxonomy): domain Eukaryota; kingdom Metazoa; phylum Chordata; class Mammalia; order Primates; family Cercopithecidae; genus Chlorocebus; species Chlorocebus sabaeus. The sequence goes on along the minus strand of NC_132926.1, from coordinate 19,127,836 downwards.
TTAACTTCTCTGTGCCTCAATTTTTTCCTTTCTTTTTAAGAGATAAGGTCTCACTCTGATGCCTAGGCTGGGGTACAGTGGCACCATCATTGCTCACTGCAGACTCCAACTCCTAGGCTCGAGTGATCCTCCCACCTCAGCTCCCCAAGTAGCTGGGATTACAGGCATATGCTGCCATGTCTGGCTTATTTACTTATTTATTTAGAGACAGGATCTTGCTATGTTGCCCAGACTGGTCTCAAACTCTTAACTTCAAGCGATCCTCCCACCTCGGCCTCCTAAAGTGCTGGGAGTTTCTTCATCTGTAAAACTGGCATGATGATATTAGGTGGGGGTCCTATGAGGATGAGAGACTGGGAGGAAACAGAAGTGAGGCATGGAATGCATTTATTTAGTGCTTTTCTGGCATCGGATAAGCACTCAAGAAACATTAGTTACTGTCATCTAGCTGTCTGGCACTGTGACTTGCATAAATAATTCTCTCCCCCTTTTAAAGTGTCTTGTTTTGATTCTTGAGTTTCCTCGAGATGCTCCTATATAACATCACAAGATCATAATAGAAATTCAGAGTGAGAAGCATCTTTGTTTTTCTTCCCTGCCTTGTTTCTCTCCTACCTGAAAAGAATAGTCAAGACTTCATTTAGATTTCAAGCTAATGTTCTGTGACAATTGTTCAGCGTGAGTAGCATTCAAAATAGAATTCCAGTGAGTTTTTCTTCTTTTCTAAAAGACATACAGCTAAGGTTAATAGAGGCGCCACTTTCAAAATATATCTGCCCTGAGCAACGTAAAAGGATTATTTAAAAGGGCACAGTGTATAGGACACACCTTGGTATTAAAGGTCTAGCAACTAAAATTAATTCTATAAGCTCCTACACACACCAATTTTCATTGACTCTGAATCTTCTAAATCATACTTTCCCCTTGTTTAGGGAGGTCTACGAAAATAAGTAAAAAGAAGAAAAATCTTTTCATTTACAAACCAATGCAGAGACAGTACCTGCACCTTTTGAACATTTAAAGATAAATGACTTTGTCCTTTTGTTGTTTCTTTCTTCTTTGTTTTTCTCTGCAGAGTTGATTGACGGCAATAACATAACAAAAATGAAACACTGATTTCCCCTCATCAAGTCTCACTGCTTTTTAAATTATCTTGGATAGCCTTCATTTGTAAATACCTTATCTTTGAGAACAAATGCCTTTAAATTTCCTCTAGTATAGCTTTTACTGCATTTTAATCAAAAAACATATCTTCAACATAAGTAAAATAAAGAAAGACTTCTGATTTTTTTTTTTAAAGAAAACCCTTTCGTTATGGCCCTAACAGGATTCTTTTTTAGCTTTTTCAAAGTTGAAAATAGAGCATAAAGTTCTAAATTAGACTAACCATTTTTCCTTCAATTACATTCCTGGGATAGACATTTGAAATAAATTTCAAGCTAACAAACTATTGCTCAAAATGCTCTCAAAAGTATTTCAAAGTCCAAGATTATGTCTTCAGTCTCTTACACTTGTTTACTAGCTTACCTCCATTAAATCCTTTGAATTATTATTCAAAAGCAGTCACATTCGTTTACTCTTAATTCTGTTGGCTTAGTACTTCAGTGCATAATTGTACTTTCAAAGTTCTTTGAAGTGGCTTCATGCTATTTACATATTACATAATTCAAGGACTAACCAAGATATTACAAAAGGGAAAATGTTCAGTTCTATAACTTGTTAATTAAGACTGCAGTACCTATGTAAAGATAGCTGTAGATAATCTAGAAGTCTCTAGAAATAGGAAAATTGTCTCATAATACAGGGGAAAGGGAGAAGAAAGCTGACACATTTTTAGAGTAAATCCCAACATGACCTGAGGTCTCACTTGGTGCCCATTTTGCCCTTATTCTCTAAACCTTCTTCACTTAGACCTACAATTTAAAAGATAGAAAAAAAAAAATAGGGGAAATTAAAGAGGTATCTTTGGTGCAGATCCTCCTAACTTCTAACAAAAAGTCTCATGAATATTCACACATAATAACAACTGAAAAAGAGCTTAAAATAAAGTTGAACAGATACACTATTGCCAAAATCTGGGAGGAATTTCTCACAACTCTATGGCTTATGAAACTGGATAAAGAAAAAAAAAATCCTTACCCATGCGTGGGTTCATCAAACGGAACAACCCAGAGAGAAGGTAGGAAGACATTTTATCCTCTTTCACTCTAGTCTCATGCCTGAGAGATCCAGGATCTGTACCAATAAGAAAACTCGGTGAGCAGTCATCTAGTTTGAGAGTGCCACTTTGGGATGTATGGTGAATACTGTCTCCTTACACACTCTCCCAGCTGGACCTTGGGATTTCTACAGTTGTCCATCATCACCCACCCCCTTTGCGATTTCAAAGGAATCCCCCATTGTGTATCATATTCATTGCTTAGGGCTGCAAGAACATTTGAAAACAAACCAAATGGCTTAGAACAACAGAAATGTATTTTCTCGAAGTCTTGGAGGCTAGAAGTCTGAGGTCAAGGTGTCAGCAGGGCCATGGTCCTTCTGAGGGCTTTAGGGGAAGATCCTTCCTTGGCTCTTCCCTGCTTTTGATGGTTGCTGGCAATCTTTCATGTTCCTTGGCTTGCAGCTGCAGCACTCCAGTTTCTACCTCTGTCATGTTTTGGTCTTCTCCCCTTGTGTGTCAGTGTCCACATTTCCTCCTTCTCATAAAGACATCAGGCATTGAATTAGGGCCTACCCTAATGATTTCATCTTAACGTAATTATATCTGACCCCGTTTTTAACTAAGGTCATTTTTCCAGGTATTCGGGGTTAGGACTTCAACATTTCTTTTTGGAGGACACACAACTTGAGTATTCTGGTGTGAGACAACACCCTGCTGCTCTGTTTTTCAGAGAAAGGAGTCCAACCCAGGCACATGACCTAATTCCAGCCCACTGGATGCGCCCACTCCATATATTAATAAAGTTAGATTAAGTGACGCAAAGGTAAAAGACTTTTACATTTCATTCCCAACTGCAGCGGTAACGCCCCGTCTACCATCCCAATACTCGTACAATGTCCTAACTTCTTCCAAAGTATTAAATCCTTTCTGGCTTAAGATAACCAGAAATAGTACTTGGTATTTGGGAATGGCAACTTTCAAAAATATATAAATGGGTGACACAGAATGAGGGGCTGCAGAGGTTCACCTCTCCTAGAAAAGAATGTATTCTTAGAAAAGCTAAAACAGAACAAGACTGAAAGAAGTACATGCAAGGGTTATAATTTTTATATTTGAAATCCGCTCAAATGTGAAGTTTCCAGACAAGAGGATTTAAGAACCTCAGTACTGAAATCTGTAAGGCATTGGGAAATGAGCTAGTTTCTTGGGTAGATTTGATACAAGAATTTAGCAAACAGCGAGAAGCGCCATAAGAAAAACACATAACCCTGCTGGTAAACATTATCTGAATAAAGATCTCCTAATTTGAGGATGGATAGAGATAAAGAAAGGCAGAGATGTGCTCAAAGAATGAAATATGCAAAACATTAAAAAGAGAATATCATACTGAAGAATTAAAAGAGCATTACACTGATAGTCATTTACTAGTAGAAATAGAGGAAAAATCATTACTAATTTTATAACACCCCTCAAAAGGATGCCATGAAATTTCTATGAAATAAGAGCAGAAAATCAAATGTAAACTAAGAAAGGAAAAACAGCATAATGATGTGGAGACACAATTTATTAAAATTTAAAAAATGGGCCGGGTACAGTGGCTCATGCCTGTAATCCCAGCACTTTGGATGGCTGAGGTAGGTGGATCACCTGAGGTCAGGAGTTCGAGACCAGCCTGGCCAACACGGCAAAACCCTGTCTCTACTAAAAATACAAAAATTAGCTGGGCATGGTGGTACATTCCTGTAATCCCAGATATTTGGGAGGCTGAAGCAGGAGAACTGCTTGAACCCAGGAGGCTGAGGTTGTAATCAGCTGAAATTGTGCCATTGCACTACAGCCTAGGCAACAAGAGCAAAACTCCATCTCAAAAAATAAAATAAAATAAAATAAAACAAAATAAAAAGTAAAATTTAAAAATGTAATTTAAAGTATATTAAAGATTAAAATAACCAATGGAGACATTAAAGAATAGGATTGACGATATTGTGAAAGTTGGGCAGAGAGTTATTTTAGATTTTGTTTTGTTTGGTTTGTTTTTCCATCCAACCAAAGGGAAACACCTGCCTGGCTAAAAACACAAATAAAACAAGGACGGAATAGTGAGTAGCGTTGGTGACTCTCAAATCCTGTATTTGCCATGCACCTCTTCATAGACTTATACAAGTAAGGTAAGAATCAAGTCAGAAATAAATTTTCTTGGTTTCCTAAAACACTACAAACTGCGGTATAAACTGCCAGTTTCTTTGCCATATTTGTCTGATACTTTAAATAGCATAGGGCTTTAGATCTAAATGGCTCAACAGACCAATTTGGAGAGATGAGCCTAGCTTAATGCACATTTCCATGGAAATAGATAAACTACACTTCAACATACTGTGAAAAGATACAACACACTAAAGGTATCCTGGAAACCTCTTCTTCTTACACCACCTCCTCTACCCCTATGCATTCTCACCTTGTCCCATAAAATAGAAACTTTAATCGAAACTTCTACTCTCATTAGGAAGAACTCAACAAAAAAAATCTTCCACACTTCTCTTTACCCCTTATTGGATTCTCTCCACATCAAGAGAGGCTATAAATGATTGAGGAGTTTTGTGACAGTCTGAAATCCATACACCTACTTTCCCGTATTGAAGTTTTCAACTAGAGGCAATTTTGACTGCCAGGGGCATTTGGAAACGTCTCAAGAAATGTTTTACTCCCATGTTTCAGGGCGGATAGAGACCAGGGATGCTGCTAAGCACCCTATAACACAGAGGACAGTCTGCCACAATAAGGAATTATCTAGTTGGCTGGGCATGGTGGCTCCTGTCTGTAATCCCAGCACTTTGGGAGGCCGAGGCAGGTGGAACACTTGGGGTCAAGAGTTCGAGACCAGCCTGGCCAACATGGTGAAATCCCATCTCCACTAAAAATTCAAAAATTAGCTGGGCGTGGTGGCAGGTACTTGTAATGCCAGCTACTTGGGAAGCTGAGGCAGAAGAATCACTTGAACCCAGGAGGCAGGAGTTGCAGTGAGCTGAGATGGTGTCACTGCACTCCAGCTCCAGCCTGGGCAACAGAGCAAGACTCTGTTTCAAAAAAAAAACATAAAAGGAATAATCCTCTAGTTCAAAATGTCCATGGTGTGGAGGTTGCTACACCACATGGAGATCTCTGCTTCTGCCTGACCCAGTTTCATGTTCTTTCTTCTTATATTGCCTACTTCTACTTTCCATCTCATGAAATTTAAAAAATAATAATAATTTAAATTTTAAAAAAAAAAAAAAGCAGGATCTTCTTAAAGTGTTCACCCTCACCTGGCTTGGTAACTTCATCTGCAAGGAGCAGAAGACTCTGCTTGCATGAGTCTTCAGGTCTGGGAAACAATCTCTCTTTTGCTTTAGCTAGTTTGAGTTAAGTCTCTATCCCTCTACTCACTTCAAGGTCTGGCCATACTTCCTAAAACTGACTTCTCTGTGATTCTCCTCAATTTTTCACCACAAATTCCTGAAGCACATTTGAATAGATCTGTTTTCCTTGCAATTAAGCATGCCCTAAGACACATACACACTACATGTAGTTGAAAATAGCTCACACCTGTAATCCCAGCACTCTGAGAGGCTGAGATGGTAAGATTGCTTGAGCTCAGGAGTCGGAGGCTGCAGTGAGCTATGATGGCACCACTGCCCTCCAGCCTGGCCTACAGGGTGAGATCTTGTCTCTAAAATAAAATAAATAAAATATTTAAAAAATCAAAAAATTATAATTTTTTGTGTGAACAACCTCAACATTTCACATCACCACACATAATCTGATCTTTCCTGAATGACTTAGAAGGCGCTTCAGAATAATGCAATGCCTCAGAAATACGTTCTCCAACACCAAGTGTCATTAGAAGATAGATATTTTCCATTTGGCATAATATTATGAGTGGGGAGAATTTTACTGGCATTAGTAAAAAACAAAACAAACAAACAAAAAAACATGAAACTCTTCCCTTAGGAATCTAAATGGTGCTTATACTCTGGTTTTCTCTGGTCTTTTGCCTGATTTAACTTCAGTAAAATACTATAAGAAAACACACATTACTAATATAGGTGTTATAAAGTGCTAGTTAGAAATTACTTATGTCCTCTACTAACCCATTGTTCACAAAACATTTATTAAAATGTTGCTAATATACACGGATCCAGCACAAAGCTAGGGAATAAATACATTATAACTGACCTTGTTAAAAATCTGCCAGTTTCATTTAAAACCTTATTGACATCTGTGTATATGTCTCTCTAAATTATGGTTCCATCATGTTGCAGTTGATCTTTGACCTCTAAAAGGTCATTCTTTCATAAAGATTTCAACCCCATTCAGTTATAGCAGAGACTGAATCCTGAGTCCCCCGCCCACGTCTCCTCTGTCACACACATTCATGGGTGTTTGGGACATTAAGCTATTGCTGCAACTACAATAGTTTCACTTCTTAAAGAGAAATCAATGTGAACAAAGGGATCATGAAGAATTCTGGGTATTTAGTATAAAAAAATTATATCTACCATTCATAACAATACTGATATGTGTCAATTAGACAGATAATGTACAATGAGATAAAAGGCTACTAGGAAAACTGTGATGATGGATAGGTTTTGTGCTTATTTGATTTTTTATTAATATAACATCACACACTAACAGGAGTCCTTGTCTCTTCGCATTTTGTAGCTACAGGAGAATCTTCAGAGGAAATGAAATTTTTTTTTTATTCCACCTCCCCACAATCCTCTGAGCTTCTGGAGAAGCAATGTCAATTATACCATCATTAATGTAAATGGCATTTTAAAGAGTTTGTAAGGCAAACGGAGAATGTTAGTGCCACTCAGAAGTGCCAATGTGCACTGCAGATTTCCCCCTAAAGTCTGCAGCCCATCACATGTCTTTATTCACTCAGATCTAATCCGATCAACTGAGGGGACAGGCCACTGGCCTGCTCTCTGCCTTTGTCACTCAAACTCACCCATTAAAAACAATCCATTTTCTAAAGCTGGACAATGTGGAATACAGGTTTGGCAGCCAAAAGACAAAAATTCCTATATGCAGAGCATGATAATAAGGAGGCTGTTGTCTTTTTTGCTCCATGGGTTATTCTTATTAAAATAAAATGTGTTCCAAAGTGACTCAGAAACATGAAAATCAGCTAGTTCATAAAAAATTATATGGGAGCTTAGGCTTTCAAATTAAGAAAACAAATGTGATAAACATGATCCCAAACTCAGTATAAAAGTGTCTGCTGCCACTAAAATGTCCCCCTTCTATTGTGTTTTCTCATGTTGTAATATTACAAAGAACCTTCTAATTGTGCTATCATGAGAATTTAAATGGTTTCACAGTTGAATCATCTCCACTAATCTTTTGTGTAATGAAAGCTGAATTTGTAGTAACAAAGCTTAGGAGTCAATAATTTACCTTCTGATGATGAAGTATCTACCCGGTAGATGGCACTGTGCTAGGTAATGAAGGACATCAAAAAAGGGAAGATGGAACATGGAACACACAGGTCTTACTCACAAGAAGTAATGGTGTGTTAGAGAAGATACAATCAATAGAACGCAAGAAAAGATGTAAAAGTGGAAATGTCACAACAAAGCAATTCTGTATACATAGCCATTTTCTAAAACTCAAAAAGCATTACAGACACAAAAACAACCCATATTGAGGCTGGTTGAGATCAGCTGATGAGCCTTAAGTCTTAGGATATTTACTTTATTCTCTAAGCAATGAAGATCTAAAGAAACTTTGAGAAGAGGGGTAACATGGTGGAGCAACAAAGGAAGAGAATACTGTCAATGAGAACCCTATTGCACTAGAAAGAGAGGCTACCCACTGATGGCACCTGAAGTTAGGTTGTGTGTGAACATGAGGTTGTATAGTGTTGAATTGCACAGTGAAAAATACATTCTAATTTTCTTTTTTAAAAAAATACTTAAAGGAGAAAGTCTTTGATTTGGTACTAATATTAAGGGAGGAGACCACCCCTCATATCGTCTTATGCCCAATTTCTGCCTCTAAAGAAAGAAGTAAAAACTAAAAGACAGAAATGAAATCCATAGGCAGACAGCCCAGTGCTGCACCCTGGGCCTGGTAGTTAAGGATCGACCCCTGACCTGACTGGTTATGTTATCCATAGATTACAGACATTGTATAGAAATGCACGGTGAAAATTCCTATCCTGTTTTTTCCTGATCTAATTACTAGTCCATGCAGCCCCCAGTCACCTACTCCCTGTTTGCTCAATCAATCACGACCCCCTCACATGCACCCCCTTAGAGTTGTGAGCCCTTAAAAGGCACAGGAATTGCCCACTCGGGGAGCTCGGCTCTTGAGACAGGAGTCCGATGCCCCTGGACGAATAAACCCCTTCCTTCTTTAACCGGGTGTCTGAGGAGTTTTGTCTGCAGCTCGTCCTGCTGCATTTCTTGCTTCCCTGACCAGGAAGCGAGGTGATTGGCGGATGGTCAAGGCAGCTCCTTAGGCGGCTAAAGCCTGCCCTGTGGAACATCCCTACGGGGGACTCCAACCAGCCCAAGCGACGCGGATCCTGAGAGCGCTCCCGGGTAGGCATTTGCCCCGGTGGGACGCCTCGCCAGAGCAGTGTGTGGCAGGCCCCCGTGGAGGATCAATGCAGTGGCCGAACACCGGGAAGGAACTGGTACTTGGAGTCCAGACATCTGAAACTTGGTAAAACTAGTCTTGGGAACTTGCCCACTCCATTTGAGTGGAAGCGTGGCCTGATCACCCACGACGTGCCTTTATCAGCACTTTGGTTTGGTTTTGGTTTTGGTTCTGACTTGGTTTGAATTGCTTGACGGGACCAGTCTTGGGAACTTGCCCACCCCATTTGAGTGGAAGCGTGGCCTGATCACCCATGGCGTGCCTTTATCAGCACTTTGGTTTGGTATTGGTTTTGACTTGGTTTAAATTGCTTGACAGGACTGGTCTTGGGAACCTGCCTACTCCATTTGAGTGGAAGCATGGCCTAATCACCCACAGTGTGCCTATACCAGCACTTTGGTTTTTGTCTTGACTTGGATTGCTTGATACTTTGGTTTTGGTCTTGACCTGGCTTAGATTTCTTGATACTCTGATTTTGGTTTTGATTCTGGTTTGGCATAAACTGTAAAAGTGCGTGTGTGCCCTTTTTACCCGTTCTTTGTTTTGTGGTGTGTGTGTGGTGTGAGTGTGGTGTTTTGTCTTGAGGAAACATGGGTCAGGCACAAAGTAAGCCCACCCCACTAAGAACTATGTTGAAAACTTTCAAAAATGGATTTAAGGGAGACTATGGAGCCACCATGACACCAGGAAAACTTAGAACTTTGTGTGAGATAGACTGGCCAGCATTAGAGGTGGGTTGGCCATTAGAAGGAAGCCTGGACAGGTTCCTTGTCTCAAAGGTATGGCACAGGGTAACCTGTAAGTTAGGGTAACCAGATCAGTTCCCATATATAGATTCTTGGTTACAGCTAGTTTTGGACCCCCCACACTGGTTAAGAGGACAGGCAGCAGCAGTACTAGTAGCAAAGGGACAGTTAGTTAAGGAAGGTCCTTGCTCCAACCACCGAGGGAAGTCGGCACCAAAAGTCCTGTCTGACCCAACACCAGAAGAATCATGGCAGGAACTGGTACCAGCAATACCCCGTCCTTATCGGGAAGAAGGGCTCCTCACCACTGGGCCCACAGCATCTCCACCTCCACCAGATGACCACACCCCTAGACCACCCAGAGTAGACAAGAGCAGAAGTGAAGCTGCAGGAGAAACTCCTCCCTTGGCAGCTCGCTTATGGCCCACGATTGGAATCCAAATGCCCCTGAGAGAGCAGCAATATACTGGGGTAGATGAGGATGGACACATGGTAGAAAGGCGTGCCTTTGTGTATCAACCTTTCACCTTTGCTGACCTCCTCAATTGGAAAAATAATACTCCATCTTACACTGAAAAGCCTCAAGCTTTAATTGACTTGCTCCAAACTATCATACAGACTCATAAACCTACTTGGGCTGATTGCCACCAGCTGCTCATGTACCTCTTTAATACAGATGAAAGGCGAAGGGTGCTCCAGGTGGTGACTACGTGGCTACAGGAGCACGTCCCAGCCAATTACCAAAACCCCCAAGAATATATAAGAATTCAACTGCCAGGAACAGACCCCCAGTGGGACCCGAACGAGGGACCAGACATGGAAAGGCTAAGATGGTACCATGAGGCATTAATAGAAGGTCTAAAGAAAGGGACTCAAAAGGCTACAAATGTAAATAAGGTCTCTGAGGCCATCCAAGGAAAAGAGGAGAATCCAGCGTAATTCTATGAAAGACTGTGTGAGGCTTACCGTATGTACACTCCTTTTGATCCAGATAGCCCTGAAAATCAGCACATGATTAACATGGCCTTAGTTAGTCAAAGCGCAGAAGACATCAGGAGAAAATTGCAGAAACAGGCTGGGTTTGTGGGTGTGAATCACAGTTACTGGAAATAGCCAATCAAGTGTTTGTGAATAGAGATGCAACAAGCCGCAGAGAAAGCCATAAGGAAGGCGAACACCAGGGTAGGCGAAACGTCGACTTACTGGCTGCAGCCATTAAGGGAATTCCCCCGAAAGGCGAGGGAAAGAGGGGTTCAGGGAAGAATACCCAGCCTAATCGCTCATGCTTGCAACGTAACCAATGCGCCTATTGTAAGAAAAAAGGACATTGGAAAGATAAGTGTCCTCAACTGAAGGAAAAGCAAGGTGGTTCAGAACAAAAGACCTCAGACAAAGATGAGGGAGCTTTGTTCAGTCTGGCTGAAGGGCTGTTGGACTGAAGGAGACCGGGCTCAAGTGCCCCCAAGGAGCCCATGGTCAGGATTACAATGGGGGGCAAGGACATTAAGGTTTTGGTCAATACTGGTGCTGAACATTCAGTAGTGACCACCCCGGTCGCCCCCTTATCCAAGAAAACCATTGATACAATCAGAGCAACAGGAGTTTCCACCAAGCAGGCTTTCTGTCTACCACGGACCTGCCTGGTGGGGGGACATGAGATCGTTCACCAGTTCTTGTACATGCCTGGCTGCCCCTTGCCCTTGCTGGGAAGAGACTTGCTTAGCAAGCTGAGAGCCACCATCTCCTTTACAAAACAGGGCTCTTTACAGCTAAAGTTACCAGGAAAAGGAATTATCATGGCCCTTATGGTCCCCTAGGAAGAAGAATGGAGACTCTTTCTAACCGAGCCAGGCCAAGAGATAAAACCAGCTCTAGCTAAGCAATGGCCCTAAGTATGGGCAGAGGAAAATCCTCCAGGACTGGCGGTCAACCAAGCCCCTGTACTCATAGAAGTTAAGCCTGGGGCCCAACCATTTAGACAAAAGCAGTATCCGGTTCCCAGAGGAGCTCTTGAAGGAATCCAGGTTCATCTCAGGCACTTGAAAGCCTATGGAATTATAGTTCCTTGCCAGTCTCCATGGAACGTCCCCCTCCTGCCTGTCCCTAAGCCAGGGACCAAGGACTACTGACCAGTACAGGATTTGCACTTGGTCAACCAAGCCACAGTGACTCTGCACCCAACAGTTCCTAACCCTTACACATTGTTAGGGCTGCTGCTGGCTGAGGACAGCTGGTTTACCTGTCTGGACTTAAAAGATGCCTTCTTTAGCATCAGAGTAGCTCCTGAGAGCCAGAAGCTGTTTGCCTTTCAGTGGGAAGATCCAGAGTCAGGTGTCACTACTCAGTACACTTGGACTCGGCTTCCCCAAGGGTTCAAGAACTCCACTACTATCTTCGGGGAGGCCCTGGCTCAAGACCTGCAAAAGTTTCCTGCTAAAGACCTAGGCTGCGTCTTGCTCCTGTACATGGACGACCTTCTGCTGGGACACTCCACAGCAGTCGGGTGCGCAAAAGGGACGGATGCCCTGCTTCGGCACCTGGAGGACTGTGGGTATAAGGTATCCAAGAAGAAAGCTCAGATCTGCAGACAGCAGGTACGCTACCTGGGATTCACTATTCGGAAAGGGGAGCGCAGCCTGGGGTCAGAAAGAAAGCAGGTCATCTGCAGCCTATCGGAACCTAAAACCAGAAGGCAAGTAAGAAAATTCCTAGGAGCTGTGGGGTTTTGCAGATTATGGATTCCAAACTTTGCAGTACTGGCCAAACCTTTGTATGGGGTTACAAAGCAGGGTGACCGGGAGCCTTTTGAATGGGGCCTCTACAACAGCAAGCCTTTTGTAAGTTAAAGGAAAAACTTATGTTGGCCCCACCCTAGGACTACCAGATTTGACAAAGCCCTTTACACTCTATGTGCCAGAAAGAGAAAAAATGGCAGTTGAAGTTTTAACCCAGACTGTGGGGCCCTGGCCAAGGCCAGTGGCCTCTCTCTCAAAACAACTAGATGGGGTTTCCAAAGGCTGGCCACCATGTCTAAAGGTCCTGGCAGCAACAGCCCTGTTAGCACAAGAAGTAAATAAACTAACCCTTGGGCAAAACCTGAATGTAAAGGCCCCCCATGTTGTGATAACTTTGATGAATATCAAAGGACATCATTGGCTAACAAATGCTAGATTAACAAAGTACCAAAGCTTGCTATGTGAAAATCCCCGCATAACCAATGAAGTCTGTAACACCCTAAATCCTGCCACCCTGCTCTCAGTATCAGAGAGCCTGGTCAAGCTGTGTAGAGGTGTTGGACTCAGTCTATTCTAGCAGAATAGACTGACCTTCGGGACCATAGACTGACCTTCGGGACCAGCCATGGGCATCAGTAGACTGGGAGTTATACGTGGACGGGAGCAGGTTCGTTAACCCACAAGGAGAAAGATGTGCAGGATATGCGTTGGTAACTTTGGATGCTGTCATTGAAGCCAAACCATTGCCACAGGGCACTTCAGCCCAGAAGGCTGAGCTCATTGCTTTAACTCGGGCTCTAGAACTCAGTGAAGGTAAGACTGTAAACATCTACACTAACTCTCAATAAGTCTTTCTAACCCTCTAAGCGCATGGAGCATTATATAAGGAAAAGGGTCTGTTAAACTCTGTGGAAAAGGACGTAAAATATCAACAAGAAATTCTACAATTATTAGAGGCAGTGTGGAAACCTGAGAGGGTGGCAGTCATGCACTACAAGGGACACCAGCTAGCCTCTGCCTCAGTGGCCTTAGGAAAGTCTCAAGCTGATTCAGAAGCTCAAAAAGCAGCATCTACCCCTTAACGGGCATCAGTAGTAGCCCCCTTTCTCCCTCAAACACCTGACCTGGTACCTACCTATTCTAAGGAAGAAAAAGACTTCTTCCATGCAGAAGGGGGGCAAGTAATAAAAGGAGGATAGATCAGACTGCCAGATGGGAGGGTAGCTGTGCCGCAGTTGCTAGGAGCCACAATCGTATTGGCCGTGCACGAAACCACTCATCTAGGTCCAGAGTCACTTGAAAAACAGGCCAGTACTTCTACATCTCACACTTGCCAGCCCTTGCCAAAGCCGTAGCACAACAGTGCATTACTTGCCGACAGCACAATGCGAGGCAAGGCTCCACTGTTCCACCCAGCATACAAGCTTATGGAGCGGCTCCTTTTGAGGATCTTCAGGTGGATTTCACAGAAATGCCGAAATGTGGAGGTAACGAGTATTTGCTGGTTCTTCTGTGTACTTACTCTGGGTGTGTGAAGGTTTATCCAACAAGAACTGAAAAGGCCTCCGAGGTAACCGTGTGCTTCTCCGAGATGTTATTCCTAGGTTTGGACTGCCCTTACGAATCAGCTCAGATCACGGGCCGGCGTTTGTGGCTGACTTGGTACAGAAGACAGCAAAGTCATTAGGAACCACTTGGAAGCTACATGCCACCTACTGACCTCAGAGTTTCAGAAAGGTGGAGCGAATGAATCGGACTGTCAAAAATAGTTTAGGGAAAGTATGTCAGGAAACAGGATTAAAGTGGCTACAGACCCTTCCTATGGTATTGTTTAAAATTAGATGCACTTCTTCTAAGAAAACAGGATACTCCCCTTATGAAATACTGTATCATACACCCCCTCCTGTACTATGGGAGCTTCCAGGCACTCCCTGAGAGTTAGGTGAAGTTGAATTACAGCAACAGCTACAGGCTTTAGGAAAAATTACACAAACAATCTCAACTTGGGTAGATGAGAGGTGTCCCATCAGGTTATTCTCCCCAGTTCACCCTTTGTCTCCAGGTGATCGCGTGTGGATCAAGGACTGGAACATAGCCCCTTTGCGGCCACAGTGGAAAGGACCTCAGACTGTCATCCTGACCGGGTGGTGTAAAGGTAGAAGGAATCCCAGCCTGGATCCACCACAGCCATGTGAAACTGCAGCTGATGAAACCTGGGAGTCAAAACCGAGCCCGGACAACCCCTGCAAAGTGACTCTGAGGACGACAAGCCCTGCTCCAGGCACACCCGGAAGTTGACAGGTCTATGCACAGCCAAAGCATGAGGAGAATCACCGTGGGACTCATTTTCCTTATAACTTGGACTTGGATAGTAAAAACTTCCACTGATTTTCCCAGCATGGAAGACTGCTCTCAGTGTATACATCAGGTTACTCAGGTAGGACAACAAGTGAAAACAATCTTTCTGTTCTGTAGTTACTATGAATGCCTAGGAACTTTAAAAGGAACACGTTTAAATAATGACACTCAGTACAAGGTATGTAGCCCATCCGACCAACCAGATGTGTGTTATGACCCCTCTGAGCCTCCCATGTCCACAGTTTTTGAAATAAGATTAAGGACTGAAGACTGGTGGGGACTCAGATGATACAAGGAAAGTATTAGCCAGAAGAAAAAGGGGTGCCCAAACACGTAATCTTGAAATTTGATGCCTGTGCTGTCATTAATAGCAATAAGTTAGGAAGGGATGTGGCTCTTTTAGTTGGGAAAGAGGTTTTATCACTGAAAATCAGTACATTTGTCATGAATTAGGACTGTGTGGAAATGAATGTGGATACTGGTCTTCTGTCATTTGGGCCACTTGGATAAAAAATGAAAAGGATCCAGTTCACCTTCAGAAAGAAAAAATGGCCCTTCCTGCACTAAGGGACAGTGTAACCCCTTAGAGCTAGTAATAACCAATCCCCTTGATCCATGCTGGAAAACAGGGGAGCGTGTGACCTTGGGAATCAATGGGGCCGGACTGGCTCCTCGAGTAAATATCTTGGTTCGAAGAGAAGTTCACAAATGCTCTCCTGAGCCAGTGTTTCAAACTTTCTATGATGTACTAAATGTACCAGTACCAGAAATTCCAGGAAAAACAAGAAATTTGTTTTTGCAATTAGCCAAGCATGTAGCCCAGTCTCTCAATGTCACTTCATGTTATGTATGTGGAGGAACTGTAATGAGAGATCAATGGCCAGCGGAAACCCAAGAATTAGTACCTACAGACCCAGTTCCTGATGAATTCCCAGCTCAAAAGAATCACCCTGATAATTTCTGGGACCTAAAACCCTCAGTTATTGAACAATATTGCATAGCTAGAGAAGGAAAAGAATTCACTCACCCCGTAGGACGACTTAGTTGTCTGGGACAGAAACTGTATAATGGTACCACAAAAACAGTCACTTGGTGGAGTTCAAATCAAACAGAGAGGAATCCATTTAGCAAATTCCCAAAGTTGCAAACCGTGTGGACCCACCCAGAGTACCAGGACTGGACAGTCCCGCTGGATTATATTGGATATGTGGGCATAGAGCTTATGCCAAATTACCTGACCAGTGGGCAGGTAGTTGTGTTATTGGCACTATTAAACCATCTTTCTTCTTACTGTCCATAAAAACAGGCAAACTCCTGGGTTTCTCTGTCTATGCTTCCCATGAAAAGAGAAGCATAGCTATAGGAAATTGGAAAGATGATGAATGGCCCCCTGAGAGAATCATACAATATTATGGGCCTGCTACTTGGGCACAAGATGGCTTGTGGGGATACTGGACCCCCATTTACATGATCAACCGAATCATACAGTTACAACCTGTCTTAGAAATAATCACTAATAAAACTGGTAGAGCCTTGACTATTCTGGCCCGGCAAGAAACTCAGATAAGAAATGCTATCTATCAAAATAGATTGGCTTTTGACTACTTGCTAGCAGCGGAAGGAGGGGTCTGTGTGAAATTTAACCTTACCAATTGCTGTCTACAAATAGATGATCAAGGGCAAGTAGCTGAAGACATAGTTAGAGATATGACAAAACTGGTACATGTGCCCATGCAAGTGAGGAATGGACTTGATCCTGGGGCCATGTTTCGAAAATGGTTCCCAGCACTAGGAGGATGTAAAACTCTTATAGTAAGAGTTATAATAATAATAGGAACCTGCCTACTACTCCCTTGTTTGCTACCTGTACTTCTACAAATGATAAAAAGCTTCATCGCTACCTTAGTTCACCAAAATGCTTCAGCACAAGTGTACTATATGAATCACTATCGATCCGTCTTGGAAGAAGACATGGGTAGTGAAAATGAAAGTGAGATCTCCCACTAATAAAATGAGTGAGAGTCTCAACAGGGGGGAATAAGGGAGGAGACCACTCGTCATATCATCTTATGCCCAATTTCTGCCTCCAAAGAAAGAAGTAAAAACTAAAAGGCAGAAATGAAATCCACAGGCAGACAGCCTGGTGCCGCACCCTGGGCCTGGTAGTTAAAGATTGACCCTGACCTAATCGGTTACATTATCTATAGATTACAGACATCGTATAGAAATGCACTGCGAAAATCTCTATCCTGTTTTGTTCCGATCTAATTACCAATGTATGCAGCCCCCAGTCACGTACCCACTGCTTGCTCAATCACGACCCTCTCACACGCACCCCTTTAGAGTTGTGAGCCCTTAAAAGGGACAGGAATTGCTCACTTGGGGGGCTCGGCTCTCGAGACAGGAGTCTTGCCGATGCCCCCAGACAAATAAACCCCTTCCTTCTTTAACTCGGTGTCTGAGGAGTTTTGTCTGCAGCTCGTCCTGCTACAATATGATATTAACATCTCTCCAATACTTGTTACTATTCCTTTCAACAAAGAGAGCAAACAATCACATCCACTTTGAATTCAATAATATTGTTTTTATGAAATTCGCACTTACTTTTACAGTTACCATCTATTTATGGTGATATTTATTTCCTCTTTATATACATATTGAACAAATAAAAGCTTCTATAAAATACAATTAAGATTAGCCAACTTAATGGAAAAATTATTCAGTATGTGCAATTGAGTTAAATTTAGAAAACACATACCTAGGCTAGGAACCATTAACCATTTTCTCTTTTCTTTCAGAGACAAAGCCCTGCTCTGTTTCCCAGTTTGCAGTGCAGTAGTGAGATCATAGCTCACAGCAACCTAGAACTCCTAGGCTCAAGGGATCCTTCTTCCTTAACCTTCTGACTAGTCAGGTAAGATTACAGGCCTTCACCACCACACCCAGCAGCTGTGTGTGTGTGTGTGTGTGTGTATGTGTGTAGATAGGGCCTTGCTATGTTGCCCAGGCTGATCTCAAATTTCTGGCCTCAAGCAATCCTTGTGCCTTGGCTTCCCAAAGCACACGGATTACACACACAAACCACTATACTCAGCCAGCATTTTCTTAAAGAAATACTTATACATGTGCAAAAGAATGTTCAAATACGTTCACTACAGCATTGTTATAATACAGCAGTGGTCACCAAACTTTTTGGCACCAGGGACCAGTTTAATAGAAGACACGCTTTTTTTATGGACTAGGGGTGGGAGATGGTTTCGGGATGACTCAAGCATAATACATTTATTGTGTACTTTATTTCTATTATTAGTGTGTCCAGAATTGGTGGGTTCTTGGTCTCACTGACTTTAAGAATGAAGCCGTGAACCCTTACGGTGAGTGCTACAGTTCTTAAAGACAGTGCATCCGGAGTTTATTCCTTCAGACATTTAGATGTGTCTGGAGCTTCTTCCTTCTGGTGGGTTCATGGTCTCGCTGTCAGGAGTGAAGCTGTAGACCTTTGTGGTGAGTGTTATAGCTCTTAAAGGCAGCACGTCTGGAGTTGTTCATTCTTCCCAGTGGGTTCGTGGCCTCGCTGGCTTCAGGAGTGAAGCTGCAGACCTTCATGGTGAGTGTTACAGCTCATAAAGGCAGTGAGGACCCAAAGAGTGAGCAGCAGCAAGATTTTACTGCAAAGAGTGAAAGAACAAACCTTCCACAGTGTGGAATGGAGCAGGTTGCCACTGCTGGCTCCAGGAGCCTACTTTTATTCCCTTATCTGGCCCCACCCATATCCTGCTGATTGGTCCACTTTACAGAGAGCTGATTGGTCCGTTTTGACAGAGTGCTGATTGGTGTGTTTACAATCCTTGAGCTAGACACAGAAGTGCTAGTTCTCCAAGTCTCCACTAGGTTAGCCAGTTACAGAGTACCAACTGGTGTATTCACAAACCCTGAGCTAGACACAGAGTGCTGATTGGTGCATTTACAATCCTTGAGCTAGACACAGAGTCACAGAGTGCTAGTCCTCCAAGTCTCCACTAGGTTACCTAGATACAGAGTACCAATTGGTATATTCACAAACCCTGAGCTAGACACAGAGTGCTGATTGGTGTATTCACAAACCCTGAGCTAGACACAGAGAGCTGATTGGTGCACCTACGATCCTCCGGCTAGATATAAAAGTTCTCCAAGGCCCCATCAAGTTCAGGAGCCCAACTGGCTTCACCCAGTGGATCCTGCACCAGGGCTGCAGGCGGAGCTGCCCGCCAGTCCCAAGCCACGCCTGCACTCCTCAGCCCTTGGGCTGCCCATGGGACTGGGTGCCACGGAGCAGGGGGCGGCACCCATCAGGGAGGCTCAGGCCATGCAGGAGCCCACCACAGAGGGAGGAGCTCAGACATGGAGGGCTGCAGCTCCCGGGCCCTGTGGTGGGGGGACACAGCTTGGGCCCAGCGAGAATTTGAATGCAGCCCCAGCGGGCTGGCACTGCTAGGGGACCCGGCGCAACCTCCACAGCTGCTGGCCCAGGTGTTAAGCCCCTCACTGTGCAGGCCGGCCTCTCCCTATGCAGGGCCCCCGAGCCCCCGCCAACACCCACCGGAACTCACACCAGCCCACGAGCACAGCCCCGGTTCCCACCCGCGATTCTCCCTCCACACCTCCCCTCAAGGAGAGTGAGGAGGCTCCGGCTTCACCCAGCTCAGAGAGGGGCTCCCACGGTGCCATGGCAGGCTGAAGGGCTCCTCAAGCACTGCCAGAGTGGAAGCCGAGGCTGGGGAGGCACTGAGAGTGAGGGCTGCTAGCACATTGTCACCTCTCGTTAGTACATTGTAACATATAATGAAATAATTATACAGCTCACCATAATGTAGAATCAGTGGGCGCCCTGAGCCTGTATTACTGCAACTAGACAGTCCCATCTGGGGGTGATGGGAGACAGAGACAGGTCATCAGGCATTAGATTCTCATAAGGAGTGTGCAACCTGGATCCCTCACATGTGCAGTTCACAATAGGGTTCACACTCCTATGAAAGTCTAATGCTGCACTGATATGACAGGAGGTGGAGTTCAGGTAGTAATTCAAGCAATGGGGAGTGGCTGTATATACAGATGAAGCTTCATTCGATTGCCCTCTGCTCACCTCCTGCTATGCCACCCTGTTCCTAAAAGGCCACGGATCATCACCCCGGGGCTGGGGACGCCTATAATAGAGGAAACATGAAAACAAATTGAAAGTTCCTAAATAGACAAAAGGACAAATAAAGCATAGTACCAGTATTCTAGAATACTAGGAAGCTGTTCAAAGGATGGGAAATATCTACATATATTTATATGGAAAGATTACCAATTTAAAAAATGAGCAAACAGAAACAAGCAGCTCATAAAGCCATGTATTTGGCATGATTCCAATTATTTTTTGAAATGTATACATACATAAGCAAGTGCATGCAAATGCACAGGAAAAGTACTGGAAAAATAATTATCAAATAGTTAAAATTGTTCATCTCAGAAGAGGTGAAATATGGAATCTAAGGGGAGGGAAAAGACAGTCACATTTTCTTTCATATAATGATAAATTGCTTGAATCTTAAATTCATGTCGTACATTGTCATGTATTTCTGAATGATTGGTGTAATTTTTAAAAGAATTAGGAAAACAAGAGAGACCTTCAGGTAAATTTCTATTTATTTTACTCTTTCCCAAAACTACACTAAAACATCAGAAAAGAACTTTTTAAAGGGCACAAAATCATAAGGACAAACAAAAAAGCAACAACGGCAGCAAAATTTTGAAAGCTGGATGAATGGTAACTGACTAAAGGGTTTAAAGAAAGCTCAATCCTAAACCAGCAGTGGAAGAAGCCAAGAAAAAAGCAAATATGCTTTGCAGAATCTGCAAAGTCTCTGGAATTGGCAACATTAGGCCCTCTGGGAATAGATATGAACGTAAAATTAAAAACAAGAGAATTGTTTGAAAGACCATTAAAGAAGTAGTAAGAGAATTCTCAGAAACAGTTACATCCCCGATTCCTTTCCTACTTCAGTCAGTCTGTGCATCTTACCTGCCCCAAAAGGATAAAGGAGGCTAACTCTCTAGAGCAAATAAGAAAAGATTACTCTCTAGAGAGGAAAATAAAAGCCATAGGTATGGGTAGAGACAATATATGGAAAAGAGGGATTCTCCATTAGGAATTCTCTCAGTGAAAAGACCCATTAAGATCAGTCCAGAAACCCCACACATACCCTCAGGAGATTCCTGTCTGTTGTTTATTGCCCCACTTTTAAGGGATCACCAACGTCCAAAAAAAGAATAAAAGTGACTTGGAGGCAACAGTCTTTACAGAGAGAATAAAACCTCAAATAAACTATCCTTGCTATATTTAAAAGATTAGACAAGCTATAATATATGTGAATACAACAGTGTACTATTAATAAAAGAAGAAAGAGGGTGAGGTAAGAAGAGAAGAAAAAAGAACACAACAAAAAAGAAGTACTGAGAACAACTATACATATATATATACACACACACACGTTTATGTTTATAGATGTATGTATAGGGATGTGTGTGTGTGTGTGTGTATGTGTGTGTGTGTAACTCGTTGGAACACTTGAATAAATAAGGTGAGGAAATCTCCCAGAAACTGAACAAAAAGACCTCAGAGAATAGTTGTGCCTATGTCTATCATGTACGTGTGCTTTTTCCCAGAGTGGACTGCTTGCAGCTTAGTACAGTATATCCCACTTGCTCATCTTGATATTCCAGTTTCACAGTTTCCTTTAACACTGGGCTTTCCACTATCACCTCAAGGGCTGATTCCTTCCATAGAGAAGTTCCAGTCTGGGTTCCTCATTTTGGTTTTAAGTCCGATTTCTCAATCTAACAAATGTTAAAATGGAAATATCTTACTTCCCTGCTTTTGGCCCCAGAAGAGGGGGAAGTCAACGCCTATAAAAGGAAGGAAAGAAAGAAACTAGTGTTATTTCTGTCAATCTCTTCCTCTTGAGTGTAAGCTGCATGACTCAGGGACTCTGCCTAGAATAGCACTGAAGGCAACAGAACAGCATAAAAAATATTTTTGAATGAATGAGTGAACAAATATAAGCAAGATACGGCTTTTAGAGGTGTCATTGCAACCCTGAAAAAGAATGGAAAAAGTAACATGAAAACCACAAAACAAAACAGGAAGGCTCTCATAAGCACAGATTTTCTCTACACTTACTTGGAAAAAAATTCAAGGAAGGTGTCTGTAGAGTTAACTCCATTTCCCCAAGTCTAGCTCCAATCAGTCAGTTTCGGGGAAGGCTTTCTTTACATGCATACCTGTGGACGTGGGATTCCTATCTATTATGTTATACCCTTAGAAATATCCCCTACATGGTCTCAGATCCCCCACTCTTGCCTCACGATAAGCATTTTTTTTTTCCCTTCTTGCTAGAAGCAGACGGTTTAACAGGCTGTGAGTTATTCTTTTTTACTTAATATTTTCTTAATTTTAGTAAAGTAATACATCCAGGTAACTTTAAAGCCACAATTAGATGGTGGGGTAGGGACTGGGCCACTTGGTTGGGGGGCACCCAACTGTCAGCCTATGTGGGTCCCTCCTCCTGGGCATAAAAAAGCCTGGCTGTCAGTATTGTAAAAGCATTTCAGAATAGGAATGAGGTATCTCACCATCCAAGTTACAGATATTCAGCATCTCACCAGTACCCTAGCTGTACAAACTTCTTCAATGTGAAGCTCCCATTATCTACCAGGATGGACAAGGGACAGGTTCCAGGCTAGGAGGATTGAGAGATGATCTGGGAGTCTAAATACTCATTACAGCAAAGTTTAATAAATCCCTTGATTTTTACTTCTTTTCATGCCCCATTTTTAAAGGTGCCTGGTATCTCCAATTGCTAAGCCTTTCTTGATTCTAGAACATCATTTTTTTTTCTCTTATTGGCTTCATTCACTGCAGACTTTAGTTTCAGATTTTTCAAATTGGTTAACTCAGCTTCCATCTGCTTTCAGTTTCCAAAATGTTGTTAACTTCTTTCCGGTGTTGTCATCTTCTCTTCTGTTTCATTTTTTAAAATGAGTACATACTTTTTATTCACTTTGGGAGGTTTATGAGAGTGCAAAGATAAATGTCTGTGTTCAATCCTCCTTCTTATTCAATGTCCTTAAGCCAATGGCTATGTGCCTAAGGGACAAGTTGTATGTTTGCACTGAAAAAAGAAAATTTATACTATCCTTAAATCTCTTCTTAAAGGACTCTTTATTTAGAAATCGTGTGTCTGCTTCTTAGGATTTTATAAAATAATAGTGACACAAATGAGGAAAAGGAATGTGATGAGTGAGTATCACCAAAGGCCCAAAATTTCTGCTTTAAGGAAAATAATGAAGGAGACAGAAAATTTACTCCCCATAACACACACGCACATGCCTCCAGGATAGTCCTCTTTCCAAAACTGTAGCAGCTTTGGTGTAAGGGAGGAGAGCACCCCTCATATCGTCTTATGCCCAAATTCTGCCTCCAAAGAAAGAAGTAAAAACTAAAAGGCAGAAATGAAATCCACAGGCAGACAGCCCAGCACCACACCCTGGGCCTGGTAGTTAAAGATCAACCCCTGACCTAATCGGTTATGTTATCTATAGATTACACACATTGTATAGAAATGCACTGTGAAAATCCCTATCTTGTTTTGTTCTGATCTAATTATCGGTGCATACAGCCCCCATCACATACCCCCTGCTTGCTCAATCAATCACAACCCTCTCACACACACACCCTTAGAGTTGTGAGCCTTTAAAAGGGACAGAAATTGCTCACTTGGGGGGCTCAGCTCTTGAGACAGGAGTCTTGCCGATGTCCCCAGCCGAATAAACCCCTTCCTTCTTTAACTGGGTGTCTGAGGAGTTTTGTCTGCAGCTCGTCCTGCTACAGTGTAGTGCTGGAAATCCATCATCCTTTATTTGTCGATGTCCATGACTTGGTGCCACATCAGCTGAGGGGCAAAGACTTTTCAAAAAGTTGAAGAATCCTATATTTAGCAACTTGCAGATGCCATGCTGGTAATCTCTGGGAGGTGACTTGGCACTGTTGCAGACAGGAAGTAGATGGAAAATGAAGCCATCTGACAAGTCTCTGTCTCTTACAAATGCAAATGTCCTTCAATTTGCATTTCACTCAGGAACACAGGACCCAAGTAAGACCTTCCCCACTGAAACAACAGCCTTGACCCCAAATAAAGGACAGATTGGAGGGGCTTGCTGAACGTCAGTTTTGGTGCATTGATCCTGATCCTATCACATTGCTTGAAGTTAACTACTATGATATTCTACTAATGACACTGACCACTTTCTCTGTCATCCTGGTTCCTGGTTCTTAGTCCTGACACCGCAGGTGGTAATGGTTAATATTGAGTGTCAATTTGATTGGATTGAAGGATGCAAAGTATTCCTTCTGAGTGTGTCTGTGAAGGTGTCGCGAAAGGAGATTAACATTTGAGCCAGTGAACTGGGAGATGCAGACCCACCCTCAATCTGGGTGGGCACAATCTAATCAGCTCCCAGCATGGCTAGAATAAAAGCAGAAAGAACATGGAAAGACTAGACTGGCTAAGTCTTCTGTTTCATTTTTCTCCATCTATTTTCTTCCTCCTGCCTGGATGCTTATTCTCTTTCTCCTGTGCTGGATGCTTCCTGCCCTGGAACATGAGACTCCAAGTTCTTCAGCTTTTGGATCCTTGGACTTACACCAGTAATTTGCCAGGGGCTCTCGGGCCTTTGGCCACAGACTGAGGGTTGCACTATGAGCTTCCCTACTTTTGAGGTTTGGGGATTCAAACTGGCTTCTTGGCTCCTCAGCTTGCAGATGGCCTATTGTGGAGTTTCACCTTGCGATCACGTAAGTCAATTCTCCTAATAAACTCCCCTTCATATATACATCTATCCTATTAATTCTGTCCCTCTAAAAATCTCTGACTAATACCCAGGTCTCCCTATTTCTACCTTGACTTCCTGACCTAAAGACCTCAGGACGCTTCTGTGCACTGATATATCTGATGGCTCAACCCTGCCCTCACTGGCTTTCTTCCCTCTTCTTTTTCTGATTCATACCTAAGAAGTGTTAGCCTGCTGCCAGCCATATGTGTGACAGTATCACTCACGCTCTTACTTGAGTCCCTTAGTAGTCATAGTTAAAACTCATTTTTATGTTCCCACTGCCCTAAAAAATTTTTAAATCTCATTGTACTCAGTTTGCAACATAAAGCCACTCACAAACTATCTTTACCTAAAAAGTACCCAAAAGATGGTACCACTCCTTAACCGGCACCTTTTCTATCAGGTGTCTTCTCTAGGCCTGGTAGTCCTCTGCATCTTTAAAGGGCTCGATCACACGTTACCCTTCCGAAAAGTCTCACCTCATATTTTGAGTTTACTTTCATCTTTCCTTTTCCACTTCTCAACTTTCATGAGATACTGCCTCACATTGTGATTAACTGTTGCTGATTAAGTACAAAAAGCAAGAAGATGAGTTTGATGAGATAGAAAATGATAGATATAGAGAAAAGAAAATAGTG
The DNA here is from genome assembly GCF_047675955.1 of Chlorocebus sabaeus. Taxonomy (NCBI): domain Eukaryota; kingdom Metazoa; phylum Chordata; class Mammalia; order Primates; family Cercopithecidae; genus Chlorocebus; species Chlorocebus sabaeus. Next base: position 19,102,641 of record NC_132926.1, on the reverse strand, counting down.
AGCCAAGCTAGGAATTAGACATATTCCCAAGCAACAAAACAGAGCAATTGGGACAAGCCTGATTATCAATGTATATTTCTACAGTTACATAAGCTTGTGATAAAAAAGAAAGGAGTAAACTATGCAGTTAAGTAATGTTTATAATTCTTTCCAGCTTATTTACAGTTAAAGATATGGACACTCTGAAAACAGAATAGTTTAAAATCTAGATTTCCTTTTACTCTGTTTATTTTAAATATTGCTAACCAATTCTTGCACCCACACACCCACAGGGTTTATGGCCCTAGCAACCTAGATTTCCTTCTTGCATTAAGGTTACACCACTTGGATGTTTTGAAGTAAGAGACCTATCTGGGATTACAGAACTGTGAGCAAAGCACTCAGAGTACGTACTGTTTGCCATGTAGACAACAAAAACTAGGAGCCAAAAAAAAAATAGCCTCTTCTTACTGCTGAAGTAAAGGTGTTTTATAATCCATATAGACTTAGTTTAAAAATACTCTTTTCAAGCATCACATTGTCTCATGATATGGACAATAGAATATCCTTGGGTCACAAAGAATTAGTTTACTGTCTTTTTCAGGTAAACTTAGTATCTACAAAAGACCACAAGGTAAAATTTCTGATGCTAAAACATGATGAATTAAAGACATAATTCAAAAAAAATTTCCTTGTTTAAAAAAAAATTGTAACAAAGCCTGAGAATGCAGTTTGAATTCATTCACCGCATTCCATGAGAAATCAACAGAGGCCCATATCAAAGCACATCTTGACAAATATTTGGTTTACTGGGCTAAAGAAAACATTTAAAAGCATCCAGGCAGGAGGAAGAAAACAGGCTACCTACAAATAATAAAAACTGGACTGGCCCAATATTTAACAACCAATTGTATTTTGAAAGGAAAATTCAGTGAGCTAATAATTTGGTATCCTCATCACTTGTCTTTCATACATAAGGAAAACATAAAGATATGCTCAGATGCATAAAAACAGGGTCTTACTTGAGGATACACTCAAGCCAATTGAAAGAAAAATCAAAGTGAGGAACTAAATTGAGAAAGACATGAAATAAAATTGATTTCCATACTTAATTTGTACCCAACTTTGGGAATCCAGTTTGATTATGGACCACATTAAAGAATGAAACTCCACCCTATAGTGCCTCCCTCAAATGTTTCTCTTCTGTTTTTCACTCTTAATTCCAGAAAATATGTTTATTCAGCCTTCTCAAAAATGCAGAGAAAAGGGTCAGAAATTATCAATCATCTTCCCAAAAATTGCACAACAATTCACAGCAAAGAGAATAACATTAAACACTTAAATAATCTGCTAACCTAATGAACTTATTATCCTCCAAAAGGAAATAGAAACCACAATTCTAGCACCAAGGATTTTTTTAAAAATATAAATAATGTAAAAGTTAGAAATGTAATGGAAAATCACTAATTATTATCCAAAGCAGAAATTATAGGGCCTGGAAAAAAATGTGTTATATCCCTTGAAACCTCTAATATTCATTTACATATCCATTTTACATATCCATTTAAGCAGGAAAAAGATCTATTACCAAAATTATTGAACTTCGGATGCTGGCCACAAGCACTCAATTTGGGAGCTTCTGTTGTTATTCAACATGAAACCACCCAATATAATTGGAAAGCATTGTAGTATAGAAAATACTTCTCATCTGTGGGGAAAAATAGAATTTATTTGCAATTGTACTGTTCCTTTCACTGATTTTAAGGAAGGAAAACACAATTTGGATTAGCCAGACAGATGGGGTCATATCACTCCTCAAGCTATTTATCAAAGTTCTATGGCAGGAAAAATTTCTATTTAAGAAGCAAATTATTTGTAAATATTTGAGTGTTTTCTTTTGTTTTGTTTTGTTTTTGCAGATGCAAAAGTCATATATGTAACTCTAGAGAAGAGTCCTTTTTTTTTTTCTTCTAAAAAAGATTACTCTCTGTCTATGGTTCTCTCTTGCCCTTTTAAGAAAGGTACCGGCTGGTACAATAATGCCCATGATGAGAAGAGTAAGAAGATTGAATTATCCTGAAACCTCTCAATGAGGGAGAGGAATCCAAGCACCTCCTCGCACTGCTCACAGGGACCAAGAATCATATAGGAAGGACCAACAAGAGGCTGTAGCTGTCCCAATGAATGGACAATTAGAACAACGAAGAGCACTTACAGAGAAAATCTGTTCTGCTCCAAAGCCAAGACTTTAAACCCTAACTATATTTTTCTCAAAAACTTAATGGAAAAATTCATGTAATATTGCAAACTGTAAGCTTTACAATCAGAAAGACCTGAATTTAAATCCTCAGTATCTATGCCTGGTATATAATTTGGGCAAATCATCTTTTGCTTATTACCCTGTTTGCTCATTGGCAAAATGAGGATAATAGTACCTGCCTCATAGAGTGCTTGAAAAGCTTTGAGTAAATACATGTAAACCATATGGTTATTCTATAAATATTATTAATAATGTCCTCAGATTCACTTAGAAAGAAGAAGAAATTAAGGAGTTTATTATCTGAAGTACATAATAATACAAACCAGTAAACATTATAGACCTGCTACGTGTCCTTCAAGGTTTTGGATGCCATAGAGTAGGTAAATGTTACATTTGCCACATTAATTAAATAATTCAGTTCTTTTTCTTTTCTTTTTTTTTTGGAGACAGACTCTCACTCCATCACCCAGGCTAGAGTGCAGGGGCATGACCCCGGCTCGTTGCAGCCCCCACCTCCTAGGTTCAAGTGATTCTCATGCCTCAGTCTCCCAAGTAACTGAGATTACAGGCCTGCGCCACCATGCCTGGCTAATTTTTGTATGTTTACTAGAGACGAGGTTTCACCATGTTGGCCAGGCTGGTCTTGAACTCCTGGGCTCAAGTAATCCGCCTCCCTCAGCCTCCCAAAGTGCTAGGATTAATGGCATGAGCCACCATACCCAGCCAAATAAAACATTTCTGAGGATGATAAACTAAACTACAAGCATTAGAAAAAGTGAAAAGGTGAGATCTCTATAGAAGGCAGGGAGCTAAGAAACAGGAGCTGAGCCTTAAAGAATGAGCAGATGGGAGAAAAAAGTAAGAGACGATACAGCAATACACAGAGGGAATCGGGGTGTAGGGTGTGTATGGATGTGAGAGATACAGAGAGAAAGAAAAAGGATCATATCTTGGGTTCCCAATGAGTGCCAGTACTGCATTAATTGCTTTACATAGTGATCACATTTAATCATCAGAATAACTCTGCAAGGTATTATTCCATTTTACAGAGAAGGAAACTGAAGATCAGAGAAGTTAGAATGCAGAGCTTTTAGTGACACAGTCAGGATTTGAAAGGAGGTCTGCCTAATCCGATCCTTTAATTTTTTTTCAGTACCATGTTTGTCAAAGTAAAGATAAGCACGATCATTCTGGAGTGCAGTGATTCTGTTGAGGAAAAAGTGCTTTTACATTCCGAAGCCTCTGAATGTCCATTTTGTGACAAGATTCTAACACTTCTTTAATTCCAAAATTGAGGTAAATGTCCTATTGCCCGCTCGCTTTCTTTGATGTGTAGGAATTTAGCTCTTTTCCCTATAGGCAAAACTTGCAAAATTTTCAGGAACCCCTGGAAAGCCTACAATTCCCGTGACATACAAAATTCCCTTCCCACCTACCTCCAAACCCCAGTACATTCTATTTCTCCCTCCAGGAGGAATTGATTTTCATTGGTATTCATTTGAAGTAGGGAAGGTCATGATTTAGAACATTGAAAATGTGTTGTCTAAAGAGCACAGTTTGTATCTTACTTCAGAGAGAAGATCTTTAAAGATGCCTTGGCTTAGCTGACTTTTCTTACCCTCCTGGTCCAAGAAACATCCTCCAGGGGGAAAGTCAATTTCAAATCTGCACACTGCAGAGGCTCGGGGCAGTCAATTGCAGAATGCAGATCAGTCTGTGTCTTCTCTTTTGAGATAAACAGAATCTGGGAAGAGTGTTGAAGGAAAACTTTTTGAGCAATCCTCATAGCAAGGGTGTCAGGTTTTAGGGAGTTTTTTTATTGTGTGGCAAATACACAGTTTACTAACTTGCCTGTGCCATTCTATTATGCAACCAGGAAACAAGGCTCCATGCGAGTCTAAAAACCGGCATGTTTCCATTTGAAAGCCAGCCTGACTCTAGCCTAGATCCCCACTAAGAGAATGTATTTTTTAGTTCCCAGGTGCTCCCCAAGCTTTGAATGTGATATGTAAACATTCTAAATTAGTCTATTCATTAAATAGTTTTTTATTGCAAAAGTGTGTCTGTGACAGGAGGTTTGTTTTTTAAATGGTGTGTATGGAGAAATTAATTATTCTGCAGTTTCCTGAGAAAGAATTCAGTAGAATCTGGATGTGTTTAAAGTATACTTACTCGGCCGGGCGCGGTGGCTCAAGCCTGTAATCCCAGCACTTTGGGAGGCCGAGACGGGTGGATCACGAGGTCAGGAGATCGAGACCATCCTGGCTAACACGATGAAACCCCGTCTCTACTAAAAAAAATACAAAAAACTAGCCGGGCGATGTGGCGGATGCCTGTAGTCCCAGCTACTCGGGAGGCTGAGGCGGGAGAATGGCGCGAACCCGGGAGGCGGAGCTTGCAGTGAGCTGAGATCCGGCCACTGCACTCCAGCCTGGGCGACAGAGCGAGACTCCGTCTCAAAAAAAAAAAAAAAAAAAATAAAGTATACTTACTCAGACACAGATATCATCAAATCATGCAGTGCTCCATATATCCCCTCCTAACATCTCAAAAAGCATCAACTCTAACTTTCCGTTTTATAATGTACAGTTTTTTATATTTTATTTTTTAATTTTTTTTTTTTTTTTTTTGAGACAGAGTCTCGCTCTATCGCCCAGGCTGGAGTGCAACGGTATTATCTCAGCTCACTGTAACCCCCGCCTCCCAGGTTCAAGTGATTCTCCTGCCTCGGCCTCCCCAGTAGCTGGGATTACAGGTGTGTGCCACCATGCCCAGCTAATATTTGTATTTTTAAAAGAGATGGGGTTTCACCATGTTGGCCAGGCTGATCTTGAACTCCTGACCTCAGGTGATCCACTCGCCTTAGCTTCCCAAAGTGCTGGGATTACAGGTATGAGCCACCGGGCCCAGCCCTATAATATAAATATTTTTATATAAAATTGTCTGAAGAGAAAAAAGACCATACTCGAGGGAGCAAATGTTAGGCCAACCTTTGCTGTCACTAATGCTGGTCAGGGCCATGAATATTCACGCAGAATACTTTTCTAAAAATCACATGGAGTGAATATAACTTATTTTTCCTTTCCCCAACATTTTCCCACTCTGACTAGAATAATTCAAAACTTTGAACTGGGCATCAACAAGATTACAGACATTTTTATGTTTCTATTGCAATAAGTGGCCAAGTTTGAAGCTTACAGGACCTCCTTTCTAAGTAAAGGTGCTGGAGAAGCAAGAAGCTTTCCTGACCTGAGCTCCACTCAAGTGATGAACAAATAAAGGTGATCCAAGAAGTGAACGACCAAAAGCCATAGATCAAAGACACTAAAAGAAGAACAAACCTCTAGCCTTGGAAAAACAGTGCTATTTATTAAACACATGTACCAGGCATATTTGTTTTGCAAACATTAGTTTAATCTTCACAACTGCATGAGGGCAGCATCCCTATCATCCATTTTTCATAACTGAGGAAAGTGAGGCACAGTTAGTAAGTAGTGGAACCAGGATTTACACCAGGCAGTCTTGACTCCAGAGACCGCATTGTCAGCCACTATGCAAGCTGTGTAACTCATGGTTGTCCAGAAACACAACCAATCAGTGACATACTAGTATATGAAATACATTTACTATGAGGGATTGGTGATTATGGATGATTATGATTATGTGATTATGGATTACATGATTATGGAGACTGAGAAATCCCATGATCTGAGAGCTGGAGGCCCAGGAAAGCTGGTAGCACAGTTTCAGTTCAAGCCCAAAGGTCTGCAAGCCAGTAGAGCCAATGGTGTAAGTCCTAGTCCAAGTCCAAAGGCTTGAGAACCAGGTGTGCTAAGGTCCAAGGGCAGGAAAATAGGGAGGGCCCAGCTAAGCATTCACTATTCCTCTGGCTTTTTGTTCTTTTCAGCTCCTCAGCAGGTCGAATGATAGCCAACCACACTGTGAGAGTAATCTTTACTCAGTCTAATGATTGAAATGCTCATCTCTTCCAGAAACACCCTCACAGACGCACCCAGAAATAATGTTTTGCGAACTATCTGGGCATCCCTTAGCCCAGCCAAGTTGAAACATAAAATGAACCTTCACTCGAGCTCATCTCTTTCTATTCCTTTCTAGCCTCTAGGCCCCATGAGATCAAAGACTTTATCAGTTTTCTTCATTTGTGTGTCTCTAAAATCCTAGAACAGTGTCTGGCAAATATTAAGTGCCCAATGAAGGTTCCATTATTTACTTATATAAGTATATGATGAAAACATGAATAAATGGAATTCCCAATCTAGCTTTTCCCCCTTGATCTTCAAATATATTGGGTATAGAAAACAGGCCATTCTTAGGTGCATGAAAGGCACTATCAAGTGAAAAATCCCTGCCCCAGCTGTTTCTCTGATGTGGACCCAGACAATGGACATATACAATAGAAATGCCCTCTTCACCCCACCCTCATGGATATCTTTTTTCTATTTTATACATAACCCTGACTAGCCTCTAATGTATAATTTCCTGACACCATTTTTTTCTACCATTTAACTAAATTGAATTTTAGGGCAAATGAAAAGAAAACAATTTTGCCTCTTCACATTTATCCATCGTCACTCAGTGTGAGGTCCATGGAAATTCTGCTTCAGAACCAACTGAGATGCCTGCTGGAGATGAGATTTCAGGGTCCTATTTCAGACCTTCTGCATCAGAATCTCAGAGCTTGGGGCCCAGGAATATGAATATTTAACGAGTTTTCTTTTTTTTTTTTTTAAGACAAAGTCCCACTATGTCACCCAAGCTGGAGTGCAGTGGCATGATCACAGCTCAAGGCAGCCTCAATCTCCCAAATTCAAGCAATCTTCCCACTCACTGCAGCCTCCCAAGTAGCTGGAACTACAGGCATCCAGGCACCACCATGCTCAGTAAAGTTCTTTAATTTCTTTGTAGAGATGAGGTGTCATTATGTTGCCCAGGCTGGTCTCGAACTCCTGAGCTCAAGCAATCCTCTTACTTCAGCCTCCCAAAGCATTAAGATTACAGGCATGAGCCAATGCACCCAGCCTTAACCAGCTTTCTATGTGATTATTATACAGACTTGTTTTTGGCAAACACAAGAAGAGATTATCAAATCTCTTCCACCACAAAAGAGGTTATAAGCTCCTTTTTTAAAAAGCCCCTAACACTGGGCACCAGTATTTCAGAAAATCTCTCTTGAGATTAGCCTCTTTCCCCTGATGCCGAACCTGTTTACTCTCTCCCAATGTCTGATGTCTCCAGTCTGTACCCTGCTGCCTCCCACTTGTTTTCAAATTCTGCCCAACTCCCCTAGGGCAATCCTTTGGCTGAACTGTGTGTCTGACTTGACTTCAACTTCTCTCCTAGATGCTTGTTGTGTGGCCTTCCTTGGTGTTCCTTGAGCAGTACTGTCCCATCCTATACTTGGCTTTGGCTCGTGGAACCCCAGGCCTATCCAACTCCTGGCCCCCATTTCTAGGGTAAGAATTTGAACATCAGTGAACTAATCCATATCACTTGGGAAGCATCCCTTCTCCCAAATATTGTTATTCAAAAGAAAGATATCATAGGGCTTAAGAATACAGATTCTTAGTCAGACAGAATTCTAAAGTCAGACAGAATCTATATCTCAGCTTGACTGCTTAGTAGCTGTGAGGTTGAGCAAGTTATTTTTTTTCTCTGCTCCCAGTTTCTCCATTCACAATAGCATCTCCTTCATAGGATGGTTGCAAGGATCAAATACACGCTTTTAGAGCACTGAAACAGTGTCTGGCCCACAGTAAATGCTCAGTAAGTGTTAGCTGCTGCTGCTGCTGCTGCTGTTGCTGTTATTTATGTGAAATATGATTCCAGGAGCATCCAAGGACAGACTTAGAGTTGGGAAACAGATACCATGAATATGAACTCTACAGGGAAATCAACAAAAAAAAGAGTTCTATCTCCCTGTCTTGCTGCATGTGCTGTGTGAATAAGGGCAGATTTATACATATAAAAATGATCTTCTTTTCTCCCAATGATGTTAGCAGCAGAATTTTCTTCCTCTTTAACTCCTTAAATACAAAAGCTACATCCTAAAGACTTTATATCCCCCTTTAAGACGTGAAGGGGTCCAGAATAAGTTACTATGGCATCAAAATTACTTTGAACTGAAGGCACTTGAGTTCCTGAAATCCTTTATCTGCCTAAAAGCAGATCCTCTCAAAAGAACTAAAAAGAACTTTGTTGTCATAAGTCCTCTCCCTGGAACCCTAATCTTCTCTTCTTGGAGAGATATGTCAGCACCACACCTAGACATCATCAGAAGTTATTACATCTTCCTTTCTCTCTCTCTCTCTCTCTGTTGCTTACACACACACACACACACACACACACACACACATGCATGCACACACACACACATATTTTTAAATGTATGCAATATTCATAAACAAATACGGCCGGGCGCAGTGGCTCATGCCTGTAATCCTAGCACTTTGGGAGGCCGAGGCGGGTGGATCACTTGAGGTCAGTAGTTCTAAACCAGCCTGCCCAACATGGTGAAACCCCGTCTCTACTAAAAACGCAAAAAACAAACAAACAAACAAAAACAGAAATGCATAAGAACACAGCAAGAGTACTATCTGCTAGGAGAGAAAGGAAGATGGGGTGGGGAGAAAAAACTTATCTTTATGGATATCCTTTTGAATTTTTTAAATTTTGAACCATGTACCCATTCACGAGGTATATAAATATTAAAGCAAAATGTTTAATTCACAGTCATTCCCATAATAGAAACAATAAATATAACATTATAATATGTAAGAACACAATGAATATGTTTTGTACATTTAACATACATAAAGCAAGCCACTGCAATTCTGATGAGATTAAAGCAAAAAAGCTGCATTACTATGATACCCGAGAATTTCTTCAAAATCATATGGGAGGGGAATGGTAACTAAAAAAGCAATTGGCAATTATTGAAGCTGGTGTGGGTATATAGGGTTCCTTATACTTTCATAAAGTATATAAGGGTTCTGCCTACTTTTGAAAATAACTAAAATTTTCCATAAGAAAAAGGGGTTTTTTTTAAGTTTCATTAAGAGTCTATAATGAAGTAGTCAGGTTATTTATAGGGCTCTAGAGTAGATGAAATTGATTCCAGGATATGAAGCTTGTGAGGGCAGAGTAAAGGGGGAAAAAGCACTTCATTAGTATTTGGTACAAGAAACAATGGCTTGCAGGCAGCCACGGGATTTAGACTAGGCTGGAGGTGGAGGCCTCACCGACACAGAAGATGGTAGCACTGTCAGAAGTAACCGTCTCAGAACTTTCTAAATGAAGACCACCATTCCAGTATGGTTGTCAAGCTTCAGCAACAGTAAATAAGCCTCTTATATTTAATTGGATCGTTCTCAGAACTTCCATGTTGATGTTCGCCTCCTGCATATTTTCAAAGACTAAGAAAAAGCTGTAGAATGATTTTCAGTGGATCTCAACAGTTTCCTATCTTGAACAAATCCAGATATTCTGATATCGTAACTGCCCAACAGATTCTTCCTGCCTGTCACACAAAGACCACGACATTGCAGTAAAGAAAGAGTTTAATTGCTGTGAGGTTGGCCACGCCATGCAGGGGAAAGGGTTGTTACTCAAATTAGTCTTGTAAAAGGCCCATAGGCTAGGAGATTTTCAAAGACAGTCTCAGGGAATGGGTGGGGTGGCTAGGCAACGGGCGCTTGCTACTGACTGGTTGGCGGTACAATCATTGGGGTGTGTGAAATGATTCTCCTGCACTGAGTGGCTTCTGGGTGGGGCCACAGGAGGAGTTGGTAGGTCCAGATAGAGTCATCATCGGTGTCAGACATACAAAAAAAATCTAAAAAGATACCAGAAAAGCTCACACCTGTAATCCCAGCACTGTGGGAGGCCGAGGTGGGTGGATCACCTGAGGTCAGGAGTTTGAGACCTGTCTGGCCAACATGGTGAAACCCCATCTCAACTAAAAATACAAAAAATGTTCCAGGTATGGTGGTGGGTGCCTGTAATCTCAGCTACTCGGGAGGCTGAGGCAAGAGAATCGCTTGAACCCAGGTGGTGGAAGTTGCAGTGAGCCAAGATTGCACCATTGCACTCCAGCCTGGGCAACAAGAGTGAAACTCCATCTCAAAAAAAAAAAAAAAAAAGAAAGAAAAAAAGAAAACAGATTCCTCAAAAGGTCAATCTTATGATCTACAATAGTGATGTTATCTGCAGGAGTAATTGAGGAAGTTGCATATCTTGTGACCTCTGGAATAATGGCTGGCAGAATTCAGGCCCCTCTATCCTCCTAGGCTCCTGGCCTCTCATTAGATTTTCAAAGGCAGTTGAGCTTTGGGGAAGAGCTATTATCATTTAAACTATAAACTAAATGTCTTCCAAAGTCAGCTTGGCTTAAACCCAGGAATAATTAAGGCAGCTCGAAGGAGAAGGACAAGAGGGAGGGTTGGTTAGATCAGATCTCTCCCACTGCCATAATTCTCTCACTGACATAATTTTTACATAGGTGGTATTAGGAATAACGCTCAAAATCCTAAGGAAATTGAACACTCAAGGATTCTTAGCAAAGCAATTTTACTACTGCACAGAGGGGTGCCTCCTTGGCCAGTTGCCATGAGAACACACCTGAACAAAGGGGCACAAGAGTCTTTATTCCTGACGCAAGTTCAGCCCCTGTACCCTTTCCCCACTGGCCGGGGTCGGGACGTGCAATCTAAACCAATCCCAGTTGGCTAAACATTTGATTTTTTTTTTTTTTTTTTAGACAGGATGGGCACGTAAAAGAAAGTGGAGGGAAAGGGGAAGGGGTGTCTGTAATGAGCCAGAAAGTTCGTCCTCTTTCCAAATAAGGAAAGGAATGTGAGCTGGCACTGACAACACCTGGTACTGTGGCATGCCTGGGCATTTAACAAAGGCAAGGAAGAAAAAAGGAGAGAAATGGGAGGGTACTATGAATTAAAGAATAAAAGACTAATCAGATTATTTGAAGAAAAACCTCATCATATCCCACAGTGGTTTCAAAAATTTTAAAGAATATGATATAAAAATACTATTCCTATTTTAAATTCAAGGTCCTCAAGAGTTCAACATATCCATTTCCTATGACCAACTTACTCAGTTTCTCATTATGTTGCAGTTGGATTTGAGAAACCAGGATGAACCAGGGTGGCCTATACAAAGCTTATTTGACACTGATACTTCCAGGACGCAGCACCTCTTATTAGCATAGTCGAAGCAACAGGGAGGGCTTCAGATGTTGCTGCTAAGTTTTTAAAATTATCCTTCATTGCTTATTACTCTCTAAATTGTGGTTCCTTTAAAAATATAGCATTTTCAGATACAGCCTTTCCTCTGGAAAGAATTAGGCATATTCCTCCATTTCATTCACACGCAAAAAGTTAAAACCAAGTATAGGCCCAGTTAGAGAGGGGAGGTTAGATAGATCTGTATTGGATGCTTTGTTCTTCTGTTACTTCCTCCTCCCCCTTTTATGTGTTGATGAAAGAGCACTGGCTTTGGTTCTGCAGAACTCATTTCAAGCCCTGGCTTCTGTGACTCCACATTTCTGTGCTTTGAAATGTTGAGTAATTAACTGGCTTTCTATTTCCTTATCAATAAATGGGGATAAAAGATCTACTCCACTAACTTTATACAGGTCTTAGAAATAAAAATAAAAAGTCTTGCAAAATGATTATGTGTTACATGCTGCTACATGCTGGTTCCATGCTGCTTAGGGGATACTTGGTGCCTCCTTCAGCACTCTACACCTACTTCCTTCATACCTTTCTCCTCCGTTCAGATTTCCCTCACTTTTCTCACCTCTCAAACCACTGAGCACAGACTAGCCTCCATCTTCAGGCTATGCTAAAACTGTCCAGGCCAAGATCACCAGTGACCTCCATGCTATAACAATCTATTGGACATTTTCAGTCATTATCTTTTTAGACATCTCCACACAACTGACCTCTTTCATTAAAGTCTCTTCATTATGGTCTGCACTTCATGCTCCCGGTTTTCTTTACCAGCCTTTCCGACAGCTTCTTTTCAACCCTCTTTGCTGGCTTCTCTGTCTGTTAATTTAAGTGTTTTTAATTTAAGTTTCTCAAATGTTCTGTTTAAATAAGAAATTAGTAGAGATACAAGGTTGCTTTTTTTTAACCTTCCTTCATGTAGAAGAAGAAGGTTCCTTTTTTTGTTTAACAGAAAATTCACAAGTATTTATACTTTTTTAAAAAACAAAAATGTACATTTAAATATTATTTCCAAGACAACACATTATTATGCAAAACTAATGAGATTTGCAGAGATTCTAGAGGTTAAAGGTTATTTTCATAGGACTTAACAACATGTGAAGTCCTAGTGTGTCTTACAAGAAGTTAGGATGTAAAATAGAATCTGCCCTTCTGTAGCTACAAGAAAAGGTGGGAATTTTCTACTTGTGTCACTAAGATTTCTTGCACCAACAATTACAGGCACCTATGGGTTGAAGGCTAATGCTGGAATTCTATCAGCTCAATAAACAAAAGAAGCATGACTAAAAATGTGGAACTTAAAATGTGAGGAATGGGGGGAAGAGAATGAAATAACATTTTTAACAAACGAAATGTTATCATTCAATGCACTGTATTTCTTTGGGCCAGATGTCTAAATATTTCAATCCGTCTGTGCTCAATACCAGACCCCCTAGTACTGTTCTTTCTCTGTACCCCTTCTCAGATGATTCCATCAATTCCCATGGCCTTCATTAACTTTTCTTTGCAAGTTACTTCCAGACTACATCTGGAACCTGACTTTCCTGGACTTCTGACAGGTATTCTACAGCCGATTGCTTGGAATCTCCTATTAGAAGATTCTCAAGCACCTCAAAATTACTATGTCTGAAACAGAACTCTTCAATTTTTGTGCCCTATTGCCTTTCTCTTTCCTTGTCATTAACATCTAACTATGGCACCCTCATTCATCTACCAAGTTTTTCAAAGCAGAAATCTAAGAGTCATCTTTGATTTCTGTCTTTCCTTCATGCTCCTCCAAATTTACCCACTTCAAGTTTTATCGATTATCCATTTAACTTATGTCTTCCTTAGATCACTTTTTCTTCAGCTCTGCAGCCATTACACAAGTCCAGACCATAACTGTCTCTTGCCTGGGATATTGTCATAACCTTCGAACTGGCCTCTTGCTTTTGCTCTTGCCCTCATCAAATTCCTTTTTCCTGTATCAGTCAACATGATCTTTTTTAAAAGCATAAATAAGAATGTGTTCCCTACTGAAATCCTTTCAATGATATCCCCTTACATTTACAAAACCATCCAAGTTCGTTCCCACACTTCCAGGAACTCACACGCTCTGGTGGCTGCCTATCTCTTTTGTCTCTTTAACTTCATTCCACCTTTCTCTCCCTTTCACTGATAACACTCGAGTCACAATAGATTTTTTCAGTTCCTCTGACACAGCAAGTTTTTTCGCATCTCGGAGCTTGTAAACACACTAGAACATCTTGCTACTCATCTTTTAAAACACTAGCACCAACTCACCCTTAAAGTCTCAACACAACAGTCACCTCTTCAGCAAGGCTTCCTCGAGTATTGTTTCTAAGGAGAATCTCCCTGTTAACCTCCCTTTGTGGCTCTCTGTTGTTTTCCCTCATGACATTTAAGTTGTAATGTATATTGCCTCTTGTTTTTCTATGTCACTGTTGGACTCATCCACAAGACTGAATGGTGTGAAGAAAAAGACCATACCTAATTGGTTCTTTACCACATACCAGCATTCAGCACTGAGCCTGGAATGGAGAAGGACATCCATAATTCATTCATAAAAACCCTGTTTACAAACAAATTTACAAATCTTAGGAGTATGTAAAGCAGAGAACACGGGTAGACATTTTTCTCTAATTTTTTAATGGTAAAAGGAGAAACCTCTTCAACTAATTTTATGGTCATAGTAATTCTTTGACATAGAAGAAGGGCTGGGTCAGGTTGGGGACCATCCTGTGCACTGTAAGATGTTTAGCTTCATTTCTGGTCTTTATCCACCAGATGCCAGTAGCATCACCTCCCCTTGTTTGTGACAACCAGAAATGTCGCCAGACATTGCCAAATGTCTACAGGAAAGGGGTGGGGGTTGGGGGAGAACCAGTTGGAAACCATTTACCTACAGAGTAAACTTTTTTTTTTTTGAGACAGTCTTGCTCTGTCACCCAGAGTGGAGTGCAGTGGCACAATCTCAGCTCACTTCAACCTCTGCCTCCTGGGTTCAAACAATTCTCCTGTCTCAGCCTCCCGAGTAGCTGGGACTTCGGGCGCCCAGGCACACACCACCACGCTGTCAGGCCTCTGAGCCCAAGCCTGCACGTATACATCCAGATGGCCTGAGGCAACTGAAGAATCACAAAAGAAGTGAAAATGGTCGATTCCTGCCTTAACTGATGACATGATCTTGTGAAATTCCTTCTGGACAATGAGTCTCAGAAGCTCCCCACCAGCACCTTGTGACCCCTGCCCCTGCCCACCAGAGAACAACCCCTTTGACTGTAATTTTCCACTACCTACACGAATCTCATAAAATCGCCCCACCCCAATCTCCCTTTGCTGATTCTCTTTTTGGATTCAGCCCCCCTGCACCCAGGTGATTAAAAAAGCTTTATTGCTCACACAAAGCCTGTTTGGTGGTCTCTTCACACAGATGCGCATGACACATGCCCAGCTAATTTTTGTATTTTTAGTAGAGATAGGGTTTCACCATATTGGTCAGGCTGGCCTTGAACCCCTGATCTCAGGTGATCCACCCACCTCAGCCTCCCAAAGTGATGGGATTACAGGCATGAGCCACCATGTCCAGCCCAGAGTAAACATTTAATTTGTCATTGTATCCTTCTCCCATCCCCCACAAATAAAAGTAATAAATGAGAAAGTTATGCACAAGAGCACAGAGTGATCTGTTTAAGACCGAAGATAATTAGGAGCGGAAAGGAGAGCAAAACCCACTAGCAGACCTCCCATTTAATGCTGAAGCAAACTCATGGTTCATAAACACCTGCTGATCTGCTTTCCTGGAAATGAATATATTCATTTAGATAGATAACAGTAATCATATTCCCATCAAAGTTAACATTAATTATCGTCAATAAATTGCAAAGACACTTACAATGAATTTATATAAATTCTTTGAGGCATGGAATTATTTTTCCCATCTTCTGGAAACATTACATAAATGATTTTTATATAAGGCAGAAAGACAGCTGGCATAAGTGAAATCTGGTAGCTGGGAAAGAGGTAACACTTCAATAGACAGGTTTTATATAAGGTACATTTTTATATGAGGTACCATATTGGTACATCTTTTCGGGAAAAAATATTTTAAATTATAAGTTTATATTTTACAGTTATCTTTTTTCAGTGAAAGTATACTAATCACAAACATTCCAGATTTGAGTTGCTTTTTAATAATTCACACAATGTACAACCCTATCAGACTTCAACAGGTGCATAAAACACTAAATTTGAGTTATTTTCTCATATTTTATATACTACCTTGTCCTATCACTTAATCAAATTCATTTGTTTTCTGGACTATGTACACCTTTGGGTTATTCTCAAACCTAGAGTTGTGTTTAGAAAATATTAAGGTATTGTCATTAAGCCCACATAAGCAGATGGGAAAGCTTTATCATAGGATAGAATCTATCTATCATTAATTGGTCTTCTGCTATGAGGCTGGTGCTGTAATGAGTGTTTTACACTTCAATATTAAGAATATAAAGCACTTAGGCTTTATAACAGTCCTCTGATGTAGGGACTATCATGCCCATTTCATAGATGAAGTAACAGAGAAATGAGTAACTCACCTAATCTATTATGTGAAGTCAGGGGTGAAAACCAAGGCCCCTTTGACCCCAAAGACCAAATTATTAACAGCCAAATGATATGTGCTCTGCTGGGCCAAGAATCAGTGCATATTGCATGTCTCCCATGGTCATTTTGATCATGATACCTGGACATTAATTGGTTTTTCTAAAGCAACTTGAGGCTTAAGAGAAGCCTCATCTCGCATCCTAAAGAAGCAACAAACTAGAGGCGATCTAAGTCAAGGAAATCGGTCCCACACTTGTCCATATACCTTGAACTGAACCAGATATGACAGGTAGGAAGTTGAGAAGGGATGCTGTTTACTCTTACTGTCCTCCTTGAATTCATCCACGTGGGCTAGGGTGACCAACCATGCTGTTACACCCAGGATCATCTCAGTTTTACCACTGAATGTCCTGAATCCAAGGAGGCCTGTCTACTGACGTGTTACCTCTCTCCCAGCTACCAAATTTCCCTTTATGCCAGCTGCCTTTCTGCATCTCTAAATATCGCTTTTTTTTTTTTTTTTTTTTTTTGAGGAAACATGAAGACTTTACTATTTGATAAGCACTATCCTAGGTGTGAAGGATATCAAGGCAAACAAAAATCCAACTTTTCCCACAGGTACTATCTGCCTGCCTGCTGTAACATTC
This sequence comes from Chlorocebus sabaeus, assembly GCF_047675955.1. Lineage (NCBI taxonomy): Eukaryota > Metazoa > Chordata > Mammalia > Primates > Cercopithecidae > Chlorocebus > Chlorocebus sabaeus. The sequence continues at coordinate 19,085,890 of NC_132926.1, read as the reverse complement.
TTTCAAACAAATATCCATCCTTTCAAAAACTAGCCAAGATTAAGACCTGCCACCTGCCACCATACTCTATAAATACTAGGTCCCATCTGCCTGATTCTTCCTCTGGTTGCTCGAGCAACTGCCTTATGTCCAATTGCCATTCCCACATGGTCTAGTCTAGTCACCCACTGGTCAAACTCATCCTACACTGACCATGGTTTTAGTACCCCTTTTTTGGATACATTCATCATTTCTTATTTCAGCATGAAATGTTTTGGATGACTTTAGGTTATGTAATCATTTTCTTTAAAATGCTGATGGGTCCTTGACCCTCATTATTCTGAGACGAATGAAATTTTAAAATGGTTTCCCACAAATTGATGCAGACACTGCTTATGAAAGAGAGCAAGAATATATGAAAAGAAAAAAACAAAGGAAAATGGATTCAAAAAAAGAAGCCACATGTCTAGCCCATCTCGCTAAGGGAGAAGCTGGAAGTGGCTAAAGGCAAAGAACATGCCTCAGGGCTGTTGAGTTAATGGTGTCAGTGATTTCCCACACTCTAGACTATGGATCCTCAAGTAAAACACCAGAACAATAGTTGTCAGAAGATCTCCCTTCTAAAAGACAACTGCGCTTTCTAGAAATCTGGTTTTGTAGCCAAGTGCAGTATCTCACACTTGTAATCCCAGCACTTTGGGAGGTCAAAGCAGGGGAATCACTGGAGCCCAGGAGTTCGAAACCAGGCTGGGCAATGTGGTGAAATAAAAAAAAAAAAGCAAAAATTAGCCAGGCTTGGTGGCATGCTCCTGTAGTCCCAGCTACTCTGGAGGCTGGAATAGGAGAATGGATTGAGCCCAGGAAGTGAAGACTGCAGTGAGCTATGATCACACCACCACATTCCAGCGTGTGTGACAGAACAAGACCCTGTCTCAAAAAATAAAAAAGAAATCTCACTTTTCCATTCTCGGTATTTTTGTCTGTGCTTGTGCATTTCCTCCTTCTACTTGATGCCACATCCAGGTTGAACACTGAGGCCCTTCTACATACTTCCCATATCTTCTTTTCATAAAAATATATTGATTGGTCAGGCACGGTGGCTCACGCCTGCAATCCCAGCACTTTGGGAGGCCAAGGCAGGCGGATCCTAAGGTCAGGAGTTCAAGACCAGCCTGGCTAACATGGTGAAACCTTGTCTCTACAAAAAATAAAAAATTAGCTGGGCATGGTAGTGCGTGCCTGCAGTCCCAGCTACTTTGGAGGCTGAGGCAGGAGAATCACTTGAACCTGGGAGGCGGAGATTGCAGTGAGCCAAGATGGTGCAACTTTGCTCCAGCCTGGACAATAGAGTGAGACTCCATCTCAAAAAAAAAAAAAAAAAAAGAATATATTGATGAATATATTAATACCAATTTGGCCACTTACTACCTCTGCTACCTTGATGAAGTCACAGCATCTTTTGGATCCCACTTTCTATAAAATGAATGGATGGATAATATCCTAATATAATGAGTAACAATTATTGACTGATGTGCCATGAATAGCTAACGGTTTTACCTACTGAATATCCCTTCACCTTCTTTCTAGTAACAGAGCCCATCTTATAAATAAGAAAACCATTACAAGTCATCTGCACCGAGTTTGTGCTAGCCCAATACCTTTCTTCCCAGCATTTGCTTCCCTTTCCCCTACCAAACAATTCTGATTTTCTTTCTTGAGTACTCATCTCCCCGTTCTTAGTCATGTTCCAAGGTGAATGAATGAATTACGTTTCGCTTAATACAGTTTCTGTATCCCATTCTCCAGGCCCCAGAGATGGGTTCAAGGGGAGGCATGTGACTCAATGCCAGCCAGTCAGAGAGAGAGAAAGTGAATGCCAGAAATGATGTGGGAGCACTGAAAGAGATCTCCTCTGTTAATAGAGATCATATGGTGTAAGATGTGAAATCATTTTGACCCTGTCAAGGGAGACCCTCAGCTGCCAGGGCCATGTATGGAACCTAACAATGAGGCAATGACATAGGACACAGAGTGAGGAGACAGGGAGAAATCTGATGCTTGATGACACAGTTTGTAGACTGATCTTCACTTGAAATCCAATCTATCACGACCATATAGATTTTCTTTCTTGTTTCAAACAGTTTGAATTTGTTTTTCTCTTCCTCGCAAACAAAAGGAATTCAAACCAACGTGAGATGGAGGCCTGGCCAATCAGAACACACTCATCCTTCAAATTACTTTCTATGGTTCATGGATCACAGGGGGGCCAACTCAGGGCTTCCTTAGCCCTGTTCAGCCAGCATTCTTAGAGGAAAAGGTTTATTTCCTTTCCCAGGATTGCTAAGCAATCTCTCCTTGCCCTCTGCAGGTAGATAACCTGTTCAGAAATGAACGTGTCTTTCTAATCATATTTTTTAAATTATGGAACTTAGAAGTACTAAATCCTGGTCTAGTCCTTGATTTTTAGTTGCATTCCTTTTACTTAACTAGTTGGGATTGTGTTTCTGCTATCTGCAACTGAAAAGGTCTTGATGGACCCCTATGTGCCAGATACTGAGGTTAAGATTTTTGTGTGGCCGGGCGCGGTGGCTCAAGCCTGTAATCCCAGCACTTTGGGAGGCCGAGACGGGCGGATCACGAGGTCAGGAGATCGAGACCATCCTGGCTAACACAGTGAAACCCCGTCTCTACTAAAAAAATACAAAAAAAAAAATAGCCGGGCGAGGTGGCGGGCGCCTGTAGTCCCAGCTACTCGGGAGGCTGAGGCAGGAGAATGGCGAAAACCCGGGAGGCGGAGCTTGCAGTGAGCTGAGATCCGGCCACTGCACTCCAGCCTGGGCGACAGAGCAAAACTCCGTCTCAAAAAAAAAAAAAAAAAAAAAAAAAAGATTTTTGTGTACATGAGAAACTACAATTATCCTCATTTTATAGATGGAGAAACTGTGGTTCAGAGAAGTTCAGTGACTTATGTAAGGTCATACAACAAATAATTGAGAGTTCCTGAACAAAACTTTGTTCCTAATCATTGTGTGAGACAGTTTCTAGATGATTTCCCGAGGTTGTTCACAATTCTCCGATTCTCATTTGGCAGCTAAGCTCTACGGGAAAAAACGGAATGGAGCAGCCTTGATGGATGACCTCACTGGCATGTCCTCCGAAAAGATTTCATCAAAGGTTTAGCTTGCTAACTCCTCAACAAAGCTCATAACAGCTGTGGGTTCTGTTTGTCATTGTCAAACTCAAGTAGTTCAGCATTATTCCTTGTCCTCCAAAACCAAGCATGCCTCCCAGGTGGATATTTATCACCTACTTTAAAAGAATGCATACTATTGGTGCCCAAAAGCAGGGTCAGCAACTCTCTATCTTCCACGGCTCACAAACAAAATGAAAAGTAGGCAGCTTAAGGATGTCAGATGACCACAGCATCTTGTGCTAAAATCAGGGGTCTGGGTGGTAGTATTTTGAAAACAGACATTTAAATCCAAACAGGAAGAAGTCTACTGTCATAGGCCATTTGTATTACTATAAGGAAACACCTGAGGCTGGGTAATTAATTTAAAAAAAAAAAAAAAGAGGTAATTAACTCAACTCACTGTTCTGCAAACAGTACAAGAAGTGTGGTGCCCACATCTGCTTCTGGTGAGGGCTTCTGAGGAAACTTAACATCATGGCAGAAGGTGAAGGGGGAGCAGACATCTCATGTGGTGAGAGTGAAGCAAGAGAGAGAAGGGGAGGTGCTACACCTTTTTTTTTTTTTTTTTTTTTTTTTTTTTGAGAGGGAGACTCGCTCGCCCAGGCTGGAGTGCAGTGGCTCCATCTCGGCTCACTGCAAGCTCTGCCTCCTGGGTTCGCGCCATTCTCCTGCCTCAGCCTTCTGAGTGGCTGGGACTACAGGCACCTGCCACCATGCCCAGCTAATTTTGTTTTTGTATTTTTAGTAGAGACGAGATTTCACTGTGTTAGCCAGGATGATCTTGATCTCCTGACCTCATGATCCACTGCCTTGGCCTTCCAAAGTGCTGGGATTACACCCAGCCACTGTGTCTGGTGCTACACATGTTTTCAAACAGCCAGGTCTCTGGAGAACTCACTCGCTATCACAAGGATAGCACCAAGCCTTTCGTGAGGAATCCAGCTCCATGCCCCAGACACCTCCCATCCGGCCCTACCTCCAACACTGGGGATTACATTTCAACATGAGATTTAAGGGGACTAAAAAAAAAAAAAAGAGAGATTTAGGGGGACTAAACACCCAAACTACATCATCTGCTAAGGGGTCAAAAACAAACACAACAAAATAAAGAACTACCTTCATTAAAGCCCTCAAACAGGAAGCCCATCTCATTCCATGGTACATGAAGTCACATCTTGTCCCATCAGCTTTCCCCCACTTTGTCAAAATAAAGAAAAACTTCAGTGGATTGAGGGTATGACTGTACTTTTCTCCTGTACTGCCACTTATTACTGCCTAGATGCTAGAGAGCCTTTAGAGCTGTCCCTAGTTTGTTCACTCCTTTCAGATGGATTCATCCCTTGTAGCTCCAAGAGGCGAGAGTAAGGGTTTAGTATAAGCCACTGGACCCAGTCCTGCTCCTCAGGTGGTGAAAGTGTGTATATCCAACAGAACTTTTAGAGTACTAGTTTCCTATTGCTCTTATTAAAAACATATATATTACAAACACAGCAGCTTAAAATAACACAAATTTATTCTCTTATACTTTGGAGACCAGAGGTCAACATGTGTTTTAAGGGGCTAAAATCAAGAAGTTGGCAAGGCAAGTTCCTTCCAAAGGCTCCAGGGGCACATCTGTTCCCTGCCTCTTCCAGCTTCTAACAGCTGCAGCATTCCTGGACTCCTGGCAGCATCGCTTCAATATCTACTTCCATGGTCACACAGCCTTCTCCTGTCTTTGACCTTCTTGCCTCCCTCTTACAGTGGCCATTAGGGTTTCCTTTCAAGGTCCACAGAATGATGTAGGATAATTCCATCTTACGACTCTTAATCACATTCTGCAAACTTTCTGCAACATCTGCAACATTTGTGATGTTCTGAGGACTAGGATGTAGACATCCTTGGAGAACCCTAATTCAGTCTACCATCATAAGCAAGGCCAAATTCCCACTGGACACTTGGATGGAGAGTAGTATTTAAAATATAGATTTAAAAATAATAAGCTAGACAGTTTTCTAGGTGGAGGGGAACAGGTATGTTTGAAAAACAGACATGCATTGTCATTTGTAGGAACAAGCTAATTTGCAACACGGTGCAATTAAGCCAAACACAAGAAAACCAGGCCTGAAATCAGGGAAAAAAACATAATAATAAGCTATAGTCCTCGTTCTGGCACTAACGAGCTCTGGGACAGCTTATATGAATTATTCAACCTCTCTAAACCTGCTATACTGTCTATAAAGTGGGAGACTTGCTATCCTCATAGTGCTATTTTGAATATAGAAATAAAATTAATGTAAAACAACTAAGGCCAATGCTTGGAATATAATAACCCATAAATGTTAACCATTTATATGATAGTAACGATAATAACAATAATAATTTCTGATTGTTCAACTTGTGAAATAAGTAACAATATTGGCCAGGGAGGTTTGAAATTTCATAGGTTTTTGTTGTTTTGTTTTTAGTTTGGTTTTTAAAGAAAGACTAGAAAACTATTTTTCTCAGAGACTGCCATAATTTTTGGAAGTAAAAGAGATCATTTTTGCCTGAGGTCTATCTCTAGCAAACAAGAAAAAATTATTGATCCCCAACTTGTTACGCAACCCTGCACTCTTCATAGCAGGAGCTTAAAAAGACTAAGATGTGTTTTCCATCCTCAGGAGCCTTGCACTGTGGTTAATGTTGATGAAGTCAACTTATTTAAAACACAGAGCAAAATGAGAGACAAGATCAAGTTGAGTCTAAATTATATAGAATGGTTTATAAGTGCAATAAAATTCCAGGAGAAAAACAGATTCGTATGGGCTACAGGAGTCAGGCAAGAGCCTGGGCATAACCTAGAACTTGAAGAATGAATAATATTTAGACACACAGGAAGAGGGTAGTAGGAGACTTAGAAACTGGGATGGGCAGAGGCAAAGGCTAGTGGCCAAAGACAGTAATGATATTAGCCTGGCACCACGCATGGGTATATCAGAAACCAAAGAAAGAGACAAGTGCTAGAATTTAAAAGAAAAAAAATAGCACAGCAAAGGTTAAGCATAGATAGAGACTTTTGGAGGCAGAATATTTGGATCTGGATCAAGTCTTCACCCTTTGCTAGATTTGTGACCTTGGACAATTCATTAAACTTCTCTGATCCTCCGCTTTCTAGCCTACAAAATCAGGTTGATAATGTCTACCTCATTGTATTGCTGTAAAAACCGAAGGACATAATGAATGGGAAGCATTCATTAATAGTCCTTGCAGATATTGATAGTGTAATAAACGTCATTTACAGTAGCAGTAGTAATAGTAATAATCGTAGTAGATTAATAATTCCAGATTTTGGAATCATAGATACTCAAATATAAAAAGGGTCACAGAGATTCTTATCCATTCCCCTCAGTTAATAAAGAAGACAGCTGAAGTCCATGCAGACTTTCACCGACAGACTCAGAAGCCACTGGCCACTGTTGTTTCTACCACACCTGTCAGATTCAGCATTTCTACTCCAAAATATCTAGTTGTTGGTGTACTTGAATATGCTGAATTCGTGCTGATTTAGGAATCCTTTTTAAAGGACTGCTGAGTTTTAGCTGCCTCTAGTCAGAGAAAGGATATGAGAAAGCCAAATTCTACAAATAGTTTTCACTCTGCATTAACCAGTCCACCAAGAGTAGAAGAAACGGGACAAAGGCCAGTATGGGCTTAAATTCACGTGCCTAGTCTTCCTCCAGCCTACCTTTTGTCCAACCTTTCAGCTTAAAAAAAAAAAAAAGAAAAAAAAAAGAAATCTACCTTGGTCTTCAGGAGTATAAACCAAGTCCATTAAAAAACTCTCATATATGTTGGGTCTTTTTTTTTTTTTTTTTTTTTCCAGAGTGCTCTGAAATTTCTCAGCCCTGGAAATACATATAAAAATAATTTCACAAAACACTTGGTGTGATTCCTAATATAAACACTCTGAAATGCAGATTCTTAAATGAGTTGGCGCAGTAAGGGATGAGCAAACCATGTTCTTATACTGCCCCCTTCCGGCAAACAGCTGAAAGCGACAGCCTGCATATTTTGTGTTGAAGAAACTAGTTCGATTTCATTTAAAATAAAACTTCTTTTGTAATCTATTTGCCCCAGCCCTGTTGATAGGCAGCTGTAGGTAATTTCTTTTTCTTTTGTTGCTTAAAAATGTTGCAAAGGATGAAAAAAACAATAATGTTAAAGACATCTTTGGTGCTCTGGAAGGGCAAGAAGTAGGGAAAAATTACCCAGCTGTACTTGTATCAAGCAGGTGCATGGAAGCTGCGAAAAAAAACAGAACTCCCCCCTTGGTTTATGAGAATCGATGGTGTGAAATTTCCTCAGGTGCCAAAGTTAGCTAAAGCACAGGAGGATTCCATTAAACAGAAGGTAAACAGAAGGAATACCCATCCTAGCTTTCTTTCTTGGTAAGACAGAAATAAAGAAAGGCCAATTTCTACAATATTGTGGCTAAATAGGGATCAATTTGTGAAATGAATCCTGGCCTCTGAAAGCCGTTCCTTCCTGAAGCATGAAAAAACAAGGCTTAAGAGATGACTTAGGCCAGCCTAATCCCTCTTCATCCAGATGCGGCCTGTTAGCTATGATAAGCTAAGATCTAACAACAACCAGCCAGAAAATCTCAGTGGCTTAAGCCAAGGAAAGTTTATTTCTCACTCACATCAAATCACATGACCAAGGCTCATGATCCTCATCACACTGTATTGAAATTGCCTACCTATTTGTTTCCACAGCAGACCATGATATTCTTTACGTAGGAACTATGTCTATTCAGTTCTCTGTTGTGTCCCCAATACTTAGCACAACACCTGGCAAATAGAAGCTCAAAGAGTATTTGTTCAATAAATGAAAGAATGAAAGGATAGATAAAGGAGTGAAGCAAACTAAATACCTCTGGGCATCATTTCCAGGAGCTCTGACTTCTCCCTTTCTACACTTTAGGTGCAGTCCACCTAGCAAGTGTCTATTTTACACTGGGGTCCACCCCTCTGTTCCCCTAGGCCTCCGGCCATGGTGTCATGTCCATGTAACTTGTGTGATTTCTTTAAAGGATTTATTAGTGAGCCCTTGAAAAACCAATGATGTGAATCAACAATGGTGGTAGGTAAATATTCTTAGCCACCAGGCTTTGTGGTGCTTGCATTAGGGAGAGGGTGATAGACGTAGAATACAGCCCACTGGAGCACTTAGGGATGGCTGCTCAGAGAACCACTTCACAAAATGGTACCAGTGCCAAGCGCCAGAAATCAAAATGGAAATGCAAGACCCAGTGAGATCACAGGGGAGAAAGAAAAAGGGAAAACTTTTCTAGTTAGGGTTTAAAAAGAAAAAGAAAGTGGCACCTTAAGATGTGCTTTATATATACATATATATATATAGCTTACTACTTAATTACTACTACTACTATGGTAAACTATCTGAGGGTAAGTGAAAGAAGCCTTGCCCTCAGACAGCTTACTATATATATATATAGTATTTCCAAAATACATATATATATTTCCAAAAGTCTTACTACCATAGTGGAAAGCCCAAAAACATCCTTTTCCTTCTCTTTTTTTTTTCTCTTTCTATGGCTCTCCATTTTCCACCTACCAAATACTAACCAAATTACACTGTGACCAACTATTTTGAGTCCTCTTCCCTAAAGATCTTACCACTTCCACCTGTCTTTTACCAAATATCCTTTTAAATTATAGGCTTTGATGGATACTAAGCTGGCAATTTTGGCTGTTTGTAGTCCTGAATCCTACACGCAATTATCAAAGAGCTTATAGATTATTATTTTTCACTTAAAGCAGATGAGAAGATGTGCTGTGGCATCACAAATGCTAGGACATAAACATTCTGAACCCCAAACCTTGCAGTTTAACATTTATTGTACCAAATACAATACTGAATTTATCTATGTATAAGGCTTTAGAAAAGGAGCAATTCTATGTACTTGGAGATTAAAGATTGGTTTACAATTTGTATTAAAACAAAGAGCTGCTGGTCTCAAATCCTTTCTTCTTCCTGGCCCCAATAAACCTGATTCTTGTCTCCAACAGAGGATGCCTTCCCTGCCCCTACCCTGTGGTTAGAGAGAGAACTGCACCGTCACGGGGCTTATATTATTTGCCTGACCTTTTGCATACTCACATTAGGCAATGATGACTATTTCAGGACTGCAGAATACTAAGTGAAGAACAGATAGATTATATAGTGTGCCTCCTAAGTGGCCTGTTGCTATGGTTTCCCACTGAAAGAACGGAATTTTCACCATTAGGTTATCTGAAATCTGCAGGACTGCACCAAAATGTTTCTGCAGAGAAGAGGACTGTCCGTTAAACACAGCTCCATCTGATCAAATCCAGTCTCAGATCAGCAGGGAGCATAAGATTTGGAAGCATGACTTCAGCAGTAGGATTTGCAGGACATTTGTGGGACTGAAACTGAGGCACTGCTCTCTGTTGATGAGTGACCTTTCCTATATTTGTTATCTATGTCCTCTATGCCAAAAAGTTACTGAATCTGAACCACCTGGGCATGAAAATGGGAACACAATGCTCCTGTTCTTAAAACCCTCCAAAGGCTTTCCATTGCTCTTAAGATAAAATCCAAATCCTCTTGAGTGCCTTGCAGCTCTGCATGGTCAGACCCCAACTGCTTCTTTATCCTCATCTCACCCCACTCCATTTATGCCTTCTGACAGGACTCTACATTTTTGTTTTACAGCACTTATCGACATAGGAAATTAACCATAGGGTTTTGTGCTTCTTTAATCTATACCTACCCCATTAAAATAGAACTTTAAAGTCATAGGCTATGTCTTTGTTATCTTTGCTATATCCCCAACACCTACTATAAAATTTGGCACATTCTATCCCCATTTAATTAGTAATTAGGGGACTGAATGTCTACTTATTCATTGAGTGGGCTGTATTCTACGTCTATCACCCTCTCCCTAATGCAAGCACCACAAAGCCTGGTGGCTAAGAATATTTACCTACCACCATTGTTGATTCACATCATTGGTTTTTCAAGGGCTCACTAATAAGTCCTTTAAAGAAATCACACAAGTTACATGGACTGAAAAATATTTTAAAAGGAGCCTTGCTCTCAGATAGCTTATGAATACAGTAAAAGGAAATATATCTGGGTAAACAAATAGCTATATACAAATGAAACAGAAATTTCTTGTTATCTCCTGGAGACCTGGTGCTGACCATGATGGGTAAGTAATGCCCATGCATTTGACACAGGTGTGCTAGACACGTCTGAGGGACATGCTAAAAGGTAACTCAACCAGTCTAGTAGTAACTCTTAGCTCATCAAAAACCTTCAATCACAATAAAAGAAGCCCAGAGATTCTATAAGGAAGACAGAAAATACTTTGAAGGGTATTTGTAGGGATAGAGTGACATTTATCCCCTTTCTCTCCTCCAGCCACCTGAAAGATTGGCAAGAGAATTCCTCAGGGAGATGGGAGGAGAGAAACCCAGAGTGTGTGGAGGGAAGAGGAGGTAAGTACTCACATAGAAAGGTAGCTGGACCAGAGTCCTCCTGAAAAGCCTCTTGCTCTAGGATGAAGGGAAGCCAGCAGTGTACTGCCAATAGGCAGGCGCTAAGGGAAAGTCAAGAGCCTAAGAGGGCAGCATGTGCTCCTTACTGGGTACTCAAACAGTTCTTATAAGTGCCCCATGTCAGGAAGAGCCAAAACATTGCCTTGACATGAAAGAAACCACTGGTAATCAAATAAACCAGAATCAGGCAAATAATACTTGCCCTTTCTTTGTAAATTTAGCCCACATACTTGATATACACATATACATGCTCCCCCTCTCTCTCTCTTTCCCATTCTCTCTCTCTCTCTTTCTGCCTGTCTCTCTCTCTCTCACATGTTCAATGTTTTACTCTAAAGGAGCCAGAGCACAGATGAAAGGGGGAGAAGAGGCAGAGAAGGCAGAGCAGAGAATTAGTCCGTGGCCCTTCTCCACTGGTGGACTGAGGAATCAGGGGCAGGCCTAGGAGGAAGGTTGGACAGACAGAAATGTTGACTTAGATGACAGATTAGAGTTTTGATCAAGGTTAAACTAAAATTCTTAACACCTGATAATTAGACTGTACTAATACCTGAAGGCATATAAGATTTGCCTAAGAAATCTTTTGCCATAAGGAAGGAGAACCCAGTAGGTGAAGGCAGTGCTTAGAAAATAATGAAGCTATGGAGACAGAAACTAGCTAAGTGATTGCCTGGAGCCAGAGTGTAGGAGAGAGGATAGGGGGAGGATAAAAATGAGAAATGACTACTCATGGTTATTGAGTTCCTTTTCTAGGTAATGAAAATGTTCTAAAATTGATTGTGGTGATAGTTGTACAACCCTGTGAACATACTAAAAACTATAGAATTGTACACTTTTAAGTGGGTGAATTGTATGGTATCTGACTTGTATTTCAATAAAGCTGTTTTAAAAATAATAATAATGAAGCTGACTCCTGATTGTACCTTCTCACATCCAGTCTGTACAATAGACTAACTTCATAAATAGAAAATGATAAGTGTAATGAGAAGAGTAAAAGTAAAGTACAGTAGGATTTCCAAGTTGAGGTAATCAGCTCAAAACCTTCTCTGCTTTGGAAATTACTTGATTTACCAACCAATGTTCTAGGAATATTTGGAATAATAGAATCATACTTATACTTATTAAATATGCAAGATGCATTCCTATTTTTCTCCTCCTTTAGCAAAAATTATTCATGAAAAAGATAAATTTCTCATCAACTCCCAGGAGAATTGTGTATCCTGCAACCGTAGATAATTCAGTAAGTCTTGTGACTATAAAAGGATATCTTACATCTGAATATATTATTGTATGCAAAGAATTTTTCAAGGGCAAATGTTTCTCATTCAATCATAACCACACTGAATGACTGGTAGAGGAATTATATCTGCATTTTACACACAAGGAATGTAAGACTAAAACAGGAGTCTGCAAATTATGGCCCACTGGCCAAATTCACTCTGTCACCTGTATTTGCATAGCCCATGAGATAAGAATAATTTTTACATGTTTAAGTCATTGAAAAAAAATCAAAAGAAACATAATATCTCATGAATACTGAAAATAAAATGAAATTCAAATTTCAGTATTCATAAACTTTTATCAAAACACAGCAAATGCTCATTTATTCACATATTGTGTCATGCTTTCATGCTGCAATGACAGAGATGAGTCTTTGTGTGGCAGAGATTATATAGCTGGCAATGCCTAAAATACTTAGCATTTGTCTTTTAAGAAAAAGTTTGCTGACCTCTTCTCTAAAAGGTTGAATGACCTCTCATTTCATATGCTTAGTTAGCTGTAGAAAGAGGCATAAGATCACTAATTAAGGTCATAAATCATAGTATCCTATTCCTTATACAATACAATAATATTTGTAGTATTTATATGTTCACTTCCCTCTTCTGTTGGGCCATCAAACTTTCTTTTGGAAATGAAATCTCACAAAACTATTATTATTATCATTATTAACACAGAGCCTCACTCTGTCACCCAGGCTAGAGTGCGGTGGTGCAGTCTCGACTCACTGCAACCTCCTTCTCCCAGGTTCAAGAGATTCTCCTGCCACAGCCTCCCGAATAGCTGGGATTACAGGCACCTGTCACCACGCCCGGCTAATTTTTGTATTTTTAGTAGAGGTGGCGTTTCACCATGTTGGCCAGGCTGGTCTCGAACTCCTGGCCTCAGGTGATCCGCCTGCCTCGGTCTCCCACAGTGCTGGCATTACAGACATGAGCCACCGCACCACCTGGCCCAAAACTATTATTGTGCTTGGAAGGCCCTTCCCCCATTTCTGACTTCCTTAACTCTTAAAAATCCCCTGTGTCTCAAATTACAATACCACATCCTCAGATATCCATCATGTTAATCTAAAATAAGTTCTGTAGTCACCCAACAGTTTTTTTCTGCCTATTGCACAGACAAAATCCAATTCACTGGGTCCACATTATTGCAGTAAAGAAAAAATTTAATTAACGTAAGGCCAGCCACTTGGGAGCTCTGGAGTTCTCATGCAAATCAGTCTCCTGGAGGCTCAGAGGTTAGGATTTTTCAAGAATAGTTTGCTGGGCAGGGTGCTAGGGAATGGAAAACGTCGATTAGTTGGGGATGAAATCACAGGGGTATAGAAAACAATTCCTATGCCCTGAGCCAGTCTCTGGGTGGGAGCCACAAGACTGGTTGAGTCATGAGTAGTGGGTGGGTCTGAGTAGAGTCAGTTGGTCATCAGAAAGGCAAAAGTCTGAAAACCATCTCAAAAGGCAATCTTAGGTTCTATAATAGTGATATTACCTATATGAACAATTATAAATTTTGTGACTCTGGAACAATGGCCAGTTATCACTTAACCATGCCTATGTCTTAGCAGAATTCAGTCCCTCTCATATTCCTAACCTTGTGGGCTTTCATTAGTTTTCACAAAGGTGGTTTAGTTTAGGGAAGGGTTATTATCATTCTTGCCTAAGGGTAAATTGTAAACTAAATTCTTCCCTAAGTTAGCTTGGCCTATAGCCAGGAATGACCAAGGACAGCTTGGAGGTTAGAAGCAAGATACAGTCAACTATGTCAGATTCTCTTACTGTCATAATTTTGCAAAGGCAGTTTCAGTTCCATTTTATACTCTCTGACAGGACCCTGCAGTCAACTATAGAGTGCTGTGAACCAGGAAGAACCTTAACAACCATATAATTCAGGAGTCAGCGAACTTTTTCTGTAAGGGCCAAATAGTAAATATTTTAGCTTTGCAGGCCATACTCTCTCTGCAATAACAACTCAATTCTGTCATAGCACAAAAGCAACTATAGATAATACCTAAATGAATGTCATTCCAATAAACCCTTATTTAGAAAAACAGACAGATGGCTGGATTTGGCCCATGAACTGTAGTTTGCCAAGCCCTGATATAGCCTATACCCTTATCTTACATGTTGTGAAGTTGAGTATTAAGAGAGTACAATAGCATGAATGTTTTATGCATTATGTACCCTCAAATTCATATGTTAAAATTCTAACCCCCAAGGTAATGATATTAGGATGTGGGGCCTTGGAAGGTAATTAGGTCATATATGTAGAATCTTCATGATTGGGATTAGTACCCTTATGAAAGAGACCATAGAGAAATTCCCACATACCTTTCCACCATGTGACCTCACTGTGAAAAGACAGATATCTATGAGGAAGCAGGTCCTCACCAGACACTGAATCTGCTGGCTCCTTGGTCTGGAACTTCCCAACCTCCAGAATTGCAAAAAATAAGTTTCTGTTGTCGATAAACCACTCAGTCTATGGTATTTTGTTACACAGACCAAATAGACTAAGACAGAAGGAAAGTGACTTGAGAATTAGAATCCATCTTCCTGACCCACAGCCTAGTCCCATGTGTTGCTACAACCTGACATTGTCCTAAAAAAGCTTAGACTGATGAATCTAAGATACTCAAAAACCCAAAGAAATTAATGGAGCCTCTAAATCTTTGGAAATTAGAGGGCGATATGATTTCATTTCTTTTTTGAAACATGCAGGAATAGGTAAGAATAAATACTGCTTTTGCAAAGCCAATCTTCCTTGCAAATAGCACGAATGTTACTATCTTGAGCATAGTTTTCCTATGAAACTGAACACAGGGATAAATATTGAAAAGAGCTTGCCTTCTCTAAGAAACTTTTGTGGTACACATGATTTTGAAGACAAATTTATTTTAAAATACCAGATCAATTAAAAATGCAATCAACTGCATTTGCTGAGCACCCACCACATCAAAGCACAACGCCTAAAACTTCTTCATACCTAAAAAGACTGACCCTCAACAAGTCAGCTTCACCATGTGTTCCTGCAATTCCATTCCCTTTTCATCATACTAAAGATAACTTTATTGCAAGGTGTTAATGGCTGACTTGTGTCCCTCTAAAATTAAAATGTTGAAGTTCTAACTTCCAGTCCTTGAGAATGTGACCTTATTTGGAAAAAGGATAGTTGTGTATGTAATTAGTTAAGAGAGTCATTTTGGTGGATCCTAATGCAGTATTACTAGTCTCTTTTGAAAGGAGACCATTTAGACAGAGACATGCATACAGAAAGAATGCCATGTGAAGATGAAGTTTGAGATACAGGTGACGCTTCTCCAACCAAAGAATACCAAAGATGGCCAGAAAACCACAAAAAGCGAGGAAACACAAATTAAATGGATTCTATTTCAGAGTCCTCAGAAAGAACCAACCATGACAACACCCTGATCTCAGACTGCTAGTTTCAAAACTGTGAGACAATACATTTCTGTTGGTTAAGCCAGCCAGGTTTTGGTACCTTGTTACAACAGCCCTAGAAAATTGATACAAAAAGGTTTACATGTCTATATCTAGCCCCTAGAACAGAGGTCCCCAACCCCCAGGCCATGGCCTGTTTGGAACCTGGCCACACAGCAGGAGGTGAGCGGTGGGAGAGTGAGCAAAGCTTCATCTGTATTTATAGTCACTGCCCATTGCTTACATTAACACCTGAGCTCCACTTGTTCTCAGATCAGCGGTGGCATGAGATTCTCATAGCAGCACAATCCCTGTTGTGAACTGCACATACAAGGGATCTATGTTGCATGCTTCTTATGAGAATCTAATCCCTGATGATCTGTCACTGCCTCCTGTCACCTCTAAACGGGACTGTCTAGTTGCCAGAAAATAAGCTCAGGCTCCCACTGATTCTACATTATGGTGAGTTGTGTAATTATTTCATTATATATTACAATATAATGACAATGGAGATAAAGTGCATGATAAACACAATGTGCTTGAATTATCCCAAAACTATCCCCCACTGTCACCTTGTCCATGGAAAAATTATCTTCCATGAAACCAGTCCCTGGAGCCAAAAAGGCTAGAGACTGCTGCCTTAGAATATAAGTGCTTACAGATATGTTCTTTTTATTTATTCATCCATTTGTTCCATAACACTTTTTACTAAATGCCAGATTCTGGGATTATTCATTGTCTTTATGTCGCACAACTTCTCCCAAAACCTGACTTACTGCAGACATTTGATAAATATTTAATGGAAAATGAATAAAGGTAGATGATACAGTTTGGCTGTGTCTCCACCCAAATCTCATCTTGAATTGTAGTTCCCACAATCCCCATGTGTTGTGGGAGCGAGCTGGTGGAAGGTGATTGAATCATAGGGGCAGCTACCTTCATACTGTTATTGTGATAGAGAGTTCTCATGAGCTCCGATGCTTTTATAAGTGGCTCCCTCTCCTACTTTTGCTTGGCATTTCTTCTTGCTGCCACCATGTCAAAAAGGACATGTTTCCTTCTCCTTCTGCCATAATTGTAAGTTTCCTGTGGCCTCCCCAACCATGCTGAACTGTGAGTCAATTAAATAGCTTTCCTTTATAAATTATCTGGTCCCTGTCCTTACAGCAGCATGAGAGCAGAGTAATACAGTACACCGGTACCAGGAGTGGGGCACTGCAGTAAAGATACCTGAAAATGTGTAAGTGACTTAGGAACTGGGTAATAGGCAGAGGCTAGAACAGTTCGGAGGGCTCAGAAGAAGAGAGGAAAATGTGGAAAAGTTTGCAACTTCCTAGAGATTTGGAGGGCTCCGAAGACAGGAAGATGTGGGAAAGTTTGGCACTTCCTAAAGACTTGTTTAATGGCTGTGACCAAAATGCTGATAGTGATAATGGACAAGGACATCCAGGCTGAGGTAGTCTCAGATGCAGATAAGGCACTTGTTGGGAACTGGAGTGAAGGTTACTCTTTCTATGCAAAAAGACTGGCGGCATATTGCCCCTGCCTCAAAGACCTGTGGAACTTTGAACTGGAGAGGGATGATTTAGGTTATGGTGGAAGAAATTTCTTAGTGGAAAGCATTAAAGAGGAAGCCGAGTATAAAAGTTTGGAAAATTTGGAGCCCGATGATGCAAAAGGAAAGAAAAGCCTATTTTCTGGGGAGAAATTCAAGCCTGTTGCAGAAATTTCCATAAGCAACAAGGAGCTGAATGTTAATAACCAAGACAATGCGGAACATGTCTCCAGGACATTAACAGACCTTCAGGACAGCTCCTCCCATCACAGACCTGGAGGCCTAGGAAGGATAGTGGTCTCCTGGGCTGGGTTCAGGGCCCTCCCTGCTGTGTGCAGCCTTGCAACTTGGTACCCTACACCCTAGCCACTCCAGCCAGGCTGAAAGGAGCCAATGTATCGTTCAGGCCATTGCTTCAGAGGGTGCAAGCCCCATGCCTTGGCAGCTTCCACGTGGTGTTAGGCCTGCAGGTGTGCAGAAGTCAGGAACTGAGGTTTGGGAACCTCCACCTAGATTTCAGAGGATGTATGGAAACACCTGGATGTCCAGGCAAAAGAATGCTGCAGGGGTGGAGCCCCATGGAGAACCTCTGCTAGAGCATTGCAGAAAGAAAATGTGGAGTCGAGACCCCACACAGAGTCCCTACTGGGACACTGCCTAGTGGAGCTGTGAGAAGAGTACTGCCATCCTCTAGACCCCAGAATGATATATCCACCAAAAGTTTGCACCAAGTGCCTGGAAAAGCCACAGACACTCCATAACAGCCCATGAAAGCAGCCAGGATGGGGGCTGTACCCTGCAAAGCCAAAGGACAGAGTGACCTGGATGTGAGACATGGAGTCAAAGGAGATCATTTTGGAACTTTAAGGTGTAGTGAGTGCCCTAGTAGATTTCATACTTGCATGGGGCTTGTAGCACCTTTGTTTTGGCCCATTTCTCCCATTTGGAACAGGTGTATTTACTCAGTGTCTGCACCCCCATTGTATCTAGGAAGTAACTAACTTGCTTTTGATTTTACAGACTCATGGGTGGAAGGGATTTGCCTTGTCTCAGATGAGACTTTGGACTTGGACATTTGAGTTAATGCTGGAATGAGTTAAGACTTTGGGGGACTGTTGGGTAGGCATGATTGTGTTTTGAAATTTTTGAAATTTAAGGGGGCCAAGGGGTAGAATGATATGGTTTGGTTGTGTCCCCACCCAAATCTCATCTTGTAATTCCCATAATCTCCACATGTCGTGGGAGGGACCTAGTGGGAGGTAATTGAATCATGGGGATGGTTACCTCCATGCTGTTCTCATGATAGCGAGTGAGTTCTCACAAGATCTGATGGTTTATCAGAGTGAACAGACAACCTACAGAATGGGAGAAAATTTTTGCAATCTACTCATCTGACAAAGGGCTAATATCCAGAACCTACAAAGAACTCCAACAAATTTACAAGAAAAAAACAAACGACTCCATCAAAAAGTGGGCAAAGGATATGAACAGACATTTCTCAAAAGAAGACATTCATACAGCCAACAGACACATGAAAAAATGCTCATCATCACTGGCCATCAGAGAAATGCAAATCAAAACCACAATGAGATACCATCTCACACCAGTTAGAATGGCGATCATTAAAAAGCCAGAAAACAACAGGTGCTGGAGAGGATGTGGAGAAATAGGAACACTTTTACACTGTTGGTGGGATTGTAAACTCGTCCAACCATTATGGAAAACAGTATGGCGATTCCTCAAGGATCTAGAACTAGAAGTACCATATGACCCAGCCATCCCATTACTGGGTATATACCCAAAGGATTATAAATCATGCTGCTATAAAGACACATGCACACGTATGTTTATTGCGGCACTATTCACAATAGCAAAGACTTGGAATCAACCCAAATGTCCATCAGTGGCAGACTGGATTAAGAAAATGTGGCACATAAACACCATGGAATACTATGCAGCCATAAAAAAGGATGTGTTTGTGTCCTTTGTAGGGACATGGATGCAACTGGAAACCATCATTCTCAGCAAACTATCGCAGGAACAGAAAACCAAACATCGCATGTTCTCACTCATAGGTGGGAACTGAACAATGAGACCACTTGGACTCGGGAAGGGGAACATCACACACCGGAGCCTATCATGGGGAGGGGAGAGGGGGGAGGGATTGCATTGGGAGTTATACCTGATGTAAATGATGAGTTGATGGGTGCTGACGAGTTGATAGGTGCAGCACAGCAACATGGCACAAGTATATATATGTAACAAACCTGCACATTATGCACCTGTATCCTAGAACTTAAAGTATAATAATAATAATAATAAAGATCTGATGGTTTTATAAAGAACTTTTTCCCCTTTTGCTCATCACTTCTCCTTGCTGCCGCTTTGCAAAGAAGGACATGTTTGCTTCCCTTTCTGCAATGACTGTAAGTTTCCTGAGTTCTCTCCAGCCATGCTGAACTGTGAGTCAATTAAACCTGTTTCCTTTATAAATTACCCAGTTTCATGTATGTCCTTATGGCAGCATAAAAAGGAACTAATACAGTAGACAAAAAGGAACAGAGACATGGAAGAAGGAAAAAATACAAGTGAACGTACTCACAGTTCTTTTCTTGGAAGTGCTCAAAGTAGTGTTAGGGAGACAAACCTTAGACATGTGAAAATGTCTTATATTACAAAGCAGTATATAATAAATGGCCCAGATATTGAGTACCATCTGAACTCAGGAGACATCATAGGTAAAGTCAGATGTGGGGTGTGTATTCTAGTTTTTTGTTTGTTTTTGTTTTGAGGTGTTTTATTTAGCAGCATTCATCAAATTTGAATTTGATGAGGAGAATCATCACATACGCATAAAAATTACTGTTTTTTCAAAAGCACATTGATCTTCTTATAAAACAAGAAATCCTTAAGTAATGCATATAATCATTATCTAGTCATTTTTAGTTCTAGGATTTTTTTATGTTAGGTTTTCTTAATTCATGGCATATTTTTGATTGAAGCAACAAAATTCCAAAGTAGGATTTTGCTTAGGCCAGTGGTTTTCAAAGTTTAGAGTGCCCAAGAATTACACGGAGAAATATGAAGCATGATGGAAGTCCTGGGCTCCACACTAGTCCATCTCAACTAGCATCTCTAGGGTAGAACCAGAGAATTTGCCTCTTAAATATTCATCCCTCAAGTAATTTCTCTACAAGTGGTGTGTGGAGAACATAGCCTTAGGCCTTTGTTGTCATGAAAACTGAACTTCTGTTTAATGGTAAAGACATTACAATTTTATTTAAAAATACTTTGCCAGGAGCAGTAGCTCACACCTATAAACCCAGCACTTTGGGAGGTCCAGGTGGGCAGACTGCCTGAGCTCAGGAGTTTGAGACCACCCTGGACAACATGGTAAAACCCTGTCTTTACAAAAAATACAAAAACTAGCTTGGCATGGTGGCAGTCACCCACACTCCCAGCTACTTGGGGAGCTGAGGGAGGAGGATTGCTTGGGCCTAAGAGGTTGAGGCTGCAGTGAGCCAACATTGCACCACTGCACTCCAGCCTGGGCAACAGAGCAATATAGTTTCTTTTGCTATATCCACAAAACAAACAAACAAACAAACCTCTAGAGTAGAGAGTAAATAAATGTAAATATCTCAAAAACCATTGATCACGGTTTGGCATTTTTTGTTTTTGTTTTCATTTTGGGTTTGGGTCCATTTTTTTGTTTTGGGGGGTTTTGTTGCTGATTTTTTTCCAAGTCTGTATTTTTTCCAGTATGTTCCAGATACTAGTCACCTTCCCAGATTGCAAGTTTTTGTCTTCAACTGACAATTAATACATTAATTTAAGGGAGAACTATGACTTGCTTAATATCATCTGTCTTTTTTTTTTAGATTTGTCAATGCATTAACTATGCCTTTAAAAATTGGAAAGCTTACACATACAGCAACTCTTCTATGAAGTTGCAGAAAGGTTGAATGTTGTTTTATTTTGAAGCCAATTTTATAATCTTGAAAAATCAAACTACTTCTTAAATACACACAGTATCGTGAATTCAAAATGTCTTCCTGATCTGTATTTGGTACCCCAAGTTGATGACAGGGTCCACTGATCACTATTATCAATGAGTGTGCCAGCCACCAACAGACAGCGCAGTATTAAAGACCTTAAAAATTTTTATTCTTCCTACTCTCTGAGAAAATGTTTCCAATAGAAGGACATTTACAATCATCAGGCTAGCAAGTCTTGATTACTGGACTGAATTATACTATTAGCGTATATAATGTCAAATATGCCTTTGCAGATGCTCACAAACAAAATATCCATTCCTTTAGCCCTCCCCTGTAAAAAACACCATATTTATATTGTTACGTGAAAAGATTTGGTGCCATGCTGATAAAAGCTAATTAACTGAGCACTTACTATTTACCAGGCACTATGATAAGCACTTCAAATTCCAGTATCAATTTATCATCATGACAGCCTGCGACAGAGGTTTCATTATCATTCTCATTTTACAAATTAGAAAACTGGTGATTAACTGGCTGAGATCTAACAGTTATTAAGTAACAGAGATGAGGTTTGAATTTGTGATCATCTGACTTCAACTCCTGTGTTACAAGTTTTCCTCCAAATTATCAGATTCTGCTGAAGTGGAATGAGCACTGGGCTGAGATCCAAGAGATAAAAATGTTCTTGTCTCAGCTGTGATACAAAGTAACTGGGTAGTTTTGACCATGATATTTACCCTCTTTGGGTTTCCGTTTCCTCTTCTATAAAGAGTGGTAATTGGACTACTAGATGAATAATAAAATTGCTTCCAACACTAATATACCATGATTTAAGAGCAGCAACTTTGCACAAAAAGAGGAATAGAAAGACAATGAGAGCCATCTGGATGTGAAAATGATGAATGGCAAAAGCTTTTGGAGGGGATAGTCTCCGATTAGCATTCAGTGCCTTGGGGCCCACACACCACATTGCCAGTCTCCTGCAAATTGCCTGCAGCTGCACTGACCTAGAGGCCTCTTAGACTGCAGAACCCTTAACAAATTGTTCAAGGTATTTAGCCTTGGGTTTCCCTAAGAACCCATCTAACCCATAAAAATTAGAGGTCTTGTAATTTTGCTAACTTTGCTGTTAGAAGTGTAACAAAGTTTTTTGTCTGAATTAAATTATCCCTTCATTCCAGATAGCAAGAATGCCTTTGCAAGTTCTTTCTCGAGTAGCTGATAGTAGAGGATTTTCACATCAGAAAAAAAAAAAAAGAAAGAAAACCATCTAAAGAAACAATCATAATGATATCATGATGGAAGAAAAGTTGTGTTAATCTCGTGAGCTATGTGTCTGTATCCACTTTTATAGGACCATGCTTCAAAAATTCACAACCTTAATCCATAATGCCCAAGATTTCTACATATTTTTAGGGATTTTTTCTCATTATTACTACTTACTCTTATTTAGAAATCCTTCTTAAGTCTCAATCTCACTCATGCTAGCTGCCTATTATTTTCTTTCTACCCTATGTGAACCCAAATGACTTCCAAAGTATGATTCCCACAGGGAAGTGCTGATGATGACAAAAGAGGATCTCATCATGGCATACAGAGCAAACAGTCCTAAATCTAGTACTATAAATCACTGTTCTTAAAATTTTCAAAGCCATCTTTGCCATTGGGAATTTTTCAATGGCTATATTTTGTCTTGAAGTCCTGGCATCTCTCATTGTGTTACTTGGCCCTCTCTTCATCTCCCTGGACTTGGGATACCCTCTCAAAGTCATATATCCAAAACGTTTTTATGCAGAAATGCTGGCTAGTTCTCTTGCATTATCCTTCCAGACCATGTCCAGTGCCTATTTCTTCAAACCCAAAAAGAACGCTACCACTGACATGCCAATTTACAGTAAATTACTTTTAACTACATTGTCTGCTACCCAATCTTTGTACAATCACGTTACTGGAATATCAGTGGGATCTTTATGGCCCAGTCTCAGCACAGTGTATTATTCAAACAAACAAAAAGGAATTCTGATTCTGACTCTTCAAGTTAACTAAGAGATTTGATTTAAAACAAAATAATACTTCACTGCTTCACACTGATAGTGGCAGGAGGCAGACAAATGCCTAGGCAGATAGGAGTGGGTCCTCAGTGAAACCCCACCTTCAAACCAAAGACAGTTTAAAGCCTGAAAGCCAAGCTATGAGTCTTGAATAAATCCGTGGACCAGAATAAGAGCCTCTCTTCCTATTTGGCATGCTTTCCTATCATTGATCCCCACCCCTTCATCTATTTACATACACTTACCCTTCCCTAATTTTTTTTAACACTGTTGTATCCATCTTTGAGTGGTGCCTTTGTTTTAGCCTTTTTTGCATACTCACAAACCAATCAGCATGCACTCACCCACTCTGAGCCAATAAAAGCCCTGGGCTCAGCCACACTTAGAGACTGCTCACCTTTGGGCATCCGACTTCAGAGAGGCGGCTGCCCTCTTGGATCCCCTCCCCACTGACAGCTGTCACTCAATAAAACTCCCTTCATACTTCAGTTGTCAGTGTACCCTCATTATTCTTGGATGTGGGACAAGAACTCAGGACCTGCTGAATGTGGGTACAAATAAAGACTGGAACACTGTAGCCCTCTGCCCTTCACTGGCAGAGGGCAGCTGCCCCACATGATGGGAAGCAGCAGTGAAGTGGAAGCAGCAGCAGGGCCAGTCCCCAGAGCCACAAGCTGGAGTGGGACAACGGGATGAAAAGAGCTGTTGGCATGCTGTAACACCCCCTATAGGGATTTGGGGTCACTGGCATCCCTGTTCAGGTGCCACTGTGTTCTCCTCATCCAGATACCAGTGCCCAAGGCAAAAACAGGTCACGTATACCCAGCCCAACTGCGGGCTGAGCGCATATTCTGCAGCAAGCATTAGATACGGGCAGGAGTGCAAGCCAGGTGCTTCCTGGGGGGCCAACTGGGTGGGATAACTCCTGCGGCAAGCCTGGGCCAGAGCAAGGCCTGGGCAGGGGTGTCACCAGCCACAGAGGTCTCCAGATGGAAAAGCAGCTCTGAGAGAAATCCTGTATCAACACCTTAAAATTCTTCTCCCATTTCTCTCCACTGCCAACCTTCATGTTAACTGCCCAAAATTGTTCTCCCCATTCTTCACTCTTCATTTTTGAAAAAAAAATATTACCCAATAGGCTTATCTTCACAGATACTCCTATTTTCTCAAGCCCCTCTAGAACCTCCTTTCGTAGTGGCATAATACTTTTTGTGAATTTTTTGGCATTTTTAAAATTTTGCAATACTTCTCAGCCCATTTTGAAATAAACCACTCCTCATTCTTAGTGCATTCATTGGTCTAATTAACATAACAGGTAAACGGAGAGAGAGCATGGGTAGGATCAAAATTTTCATCAAGCAGCGGAAAAGAAAATGGCAGTGTGAGTACTTATGCATTTTTATTTTTGTCCCTTTTACAAATAAACATTTTTGAATGAACGGAAAAACCAAAACAAATGAATTGCAGTAGACTCATGCAGTGACAATTGTCATGTCTGGAGTTCTTAGGACTTACAGAGATAACATGGCAGAAATAAATTAAAGTTCTTTTTGACATAATAAAAGACACCTTGAAAAGAGATTTAACTTGAGAACTGTACCTGGAAAATGACAGCTGTGAATTGATTTGAATGCAGCAACATATATTAAAGAAAATCAAAAACAACTCTTTACTACACATACAAAAGAATCTTCTGTAGATCTAGGCAACATTCAGACAACAGAACAAAACAGAACCTAGTATAAAGAAGTCCAGTCCAACTGAGTATTGACATCAAAATCCATATGCAAGAAAGCTCCTTAACCAGTTAAAGTTTATTGATTGCAAACAAAATAAATGATCCTGACTAATTTAAACAGAATAGAATACCACTGTAAAAAATATGAAGGAATGCAAAGAATAGAGAGAAAGATTTCAATCTGGCTCTCTCTCCTCTGCTGGAAATGCTTAAATAAATTTCTTCTAACTATAATTAAGATCAAGACCAAACCATCAACACTGCCTACAAATTGTGGACGACCTGGCTGCTTCTTCCCACTCCAGCAGTTTATTCTACCTCTCTCTCCATGTTGCACTCACACTGGCCACTTTGTGGTTCCTTATCTATCATTGTCCCCTAGCCACAGGGCCTTTGCACATGTCCTTCCCTCTTTCTAGATGCTTTTCCCTCCTACCTCTCCCACTTCAACTAGTTCTCATCTCCTCATCCTACAGGCAAAAGATAAAGCTGCATTTCTCAGGTTAATGAGTTTGGGTGTTGATATCTACATAAAACTCTAAATAAAACAACAAAACAAAATTATTAACTCCAACAGGGAACAAAAAGTACAATAAAAGAAAAACAATTATTGTATACTACATGACTAAGGCATGAATAGTATTTACAGACATCAGTCATATTGCTGAACACTGAATTTTCTGACCAAAATTATGATATAACTCTGCTGGGTGTGAGGTGTTGGTGCAGGAGAACAGGACAGTAATTACAAGTATTATTGGACTACTAGATGAATAATAAAATTGCTTTTATTTCAGGGGGAAGCAGGGAGGGGGTGGTCAGGAAGTGGAGGGGGAGAAAGCTAAATCTCTTCTTCCACAGTGGAAAGGTCTCAAAAGTGTGCCCTAAACTGAAAAAATAGCTGTAAGAGTTCAGTCTTTGCAGCTGGAGGATCGCAGATACGGGAAAGCAGAAAATAGGGTATAAAGATGCTGCTTTCTTTAAAACAAATCTTAAGAAATTATTGATTCTTAAAGCCAGGTATACATATAATTTTATTTTTAAAATGATACTATTTTCTAAAAGCTAAAGGGAAATTAAAATAGGAAAGAAACAAGAAAGGCAGGAGAGAGACTAATGCATGTTGTCAAAACTTGTGCATCTGCTAGAGATGGGCCAACAATTTGACCATGACTAATAATGAACTTTCTGATAAAACTTTTAGGCAAAAACTTATTATCAAAGAAATAGAAATCTTGGTTGTGCGTGTTGGCTCATGCCTGTAATCCCAGCACTTTTGGAGGCCAATGAGGGCAGATCACTTGAGGCCAGCAGTTCGAGAACAGCCTGGCCAACATGGTGAAACTCTATCTCTAATAAAATACAAAAATTGCTCTTTCCAGCCAGCGCCGAGCGATGGGCATCTCTCGGGACAACTGGCACAAACGCAGCAAAACCGGGGGCAAGAGAAAGCCCTAACACAAGAAGCAGAAGTATGAGTTGGGGCGCCTGGCTGCCAACACCAAGATTGGCCCCCACGGCATCCACACAGTCCGTGCGTGTGCCGGGAGGTAACAGGAAATACCATGCCCTGAGGCTGGACGTAGGGAATTTCTCCTGGGGCTCAGAGTGTTGTACTCGTAAACCAAGGATCATCCATGTTGTCTACAATGCATCTAATAATGAGCTGGTCTGTACCAAGACCCTGGTGAAGAATTGCATGGTGCTCATTGACAGCACACCGTACCGACAGTGGTACGAGTCCCACTGTGTGCTGCCCCTGGGCCGCAAGAAGGGAGCCAAGCTGACTCCTGAGGAAGAAGAGATTTTAAACAAAAAACGATCTAAAAAATTTCAGAAGAAATATGATGAAAGGAAAAAGAATGTCAAAATCAGCAGTCCCCTGGAGGAGCAGTTCCAGTAGGGCAAGCTTCTTGCGTGCATTGCTTCCAGGCCCGGACAGTGTGGCCGAGCAGATGGCTATATGCTAGAGGGCAAAGAGTTGGAGCTCTATCTTAGGAAAATCAAGGCCCGGAAAGGCAAATAAATCCTCGTTTTGTCTTCACCCATGTAATAAAGGTGTTTATTGTTCTGTTCCCACAAAAAAAAAAAAAAAAATACAAAAATACAAAAATTAGCCAGGCATGTGGCTCATGCCTGTAATCCACACCACTCTGGAGCCTGAGGTGGGAGGACTGCTTGAGCCCAAGAGGCGGAGGTTGCAGTGAGCCAAGATCACACCACTGTACTCCTGTCTGGGTGACAGAGTCAGACCCTGTCTGGAAAAAAAAGAAAAGAAATATAAATCTCTATGATTGCAATTAGCACCTTGTGTCTAATAATGTGTTCTCATTTGAAATTGTTTATTGACAAACCACTGGTAGAGTTTCCAGAAGTGGTAAGTCTCCAGGGAAGGCTTACCTAAAAGAATTTCTTCCCCTAAATGCATCAGGACCACAAGTGACATTTTTTTCAAGATGAAAAATTATGTTTAATGGCCCATGTATGTTGTAAGACAATTATTTCTGATATGGAAAACAAGAAGAAAGTCATGTGGAGAAGGAAAGAAACCATATGCTCAGGAATTAGGAGAACTGAACTTTGGATTTTTCTATAGTTTGGATGTTTGACCCCTCCAAACCTCATATTGAAACTTGATCCCCAATGTTGGAGGTGGATCCTAACGGGAGGTGTTTAGGTCATGGGGGTGGAACACTCATGTGTTGACACCCTCCCTTGGGGGTGATTGAGCTCTCTCTCTATTAGCTCCCCCAGAGCAAGTTGTTAAAAAGAGCCTGGCACCTCTCCTCTCTCTTGCTTCTTCTCTTCTCATGTGACCTCTGTGATCTTTTCTTACACGGGCTCCCCTTCACCTTCTACCAAGAGTGGAAGCAGACTGAGGCCCTCAACAGAACCAGATGTCGGTGCCATGCTTCTTGTATAGCCTGCAGAACTGTAAGCCAAATAAACCTCTGAAAGAAATCAGGCACATTCCTCAGCCCCGGGCTCAACACAAACAGGCCCAGTACAAACACATCCCACCATTTATCTCTCAACTTCCTGAGCTCAGTACAAACACATCCCATCATTTATCTCTCAACTTCCTGAGCCCAGTACAAACACATCCCACTATTTATCTCTCAACTTCCTGAGCCCAGTACAAATACATTTCTCAACTCAGAGACTACTATATATCTCAACTTTAGAAAAACACCACCTGGAAAATCTCCGAAAAGGACACAGCCGTTCGTGGTTTTACTGAAAGCGCGGGAACCAATAGAAAACTGCTAAATGTATAACTTAAAATGTTAACCAATTGTAGTGCTGTAACCAAAAGAATTCCCTTGTTCCTCTGTAACTTTACGTATCCTATTTACATCGGGCTATAAAAGGCAAGCACTCGCATTGTTCGGGGCCCTCTTGTATGCTGTGGAACGGAGGGACCAAGTTCGAACTTGCAGTAAAAGATCCTTGCCGCTTGGCTTTGACTCTGGGCTCTGGTGGTCTTCTTTGGGGAACATACTGTCTGGGCATTACACTTCTTTTCTTTGTCAATTGCCCAGCCCCAGATATTCCTTTATAGCAACATTACATGGACTAAAACAGATCTGTATTGTCCAAAACACTAGTCATTTGTCACATGTGGCTACTGAGTATCTACAATGTTGTTAGTCTAAATTAAAATGTGCTGTAAACATGAAATATACAGATTACTAGAAAATTGAACATCACATCTGTAGTTTGTATCATATTTCTGTTGGACAATACTGCTTGTTCTGAGTTCTGTCATTAGTGGTTGCATGGTAGTGATATGAATGTGAGCCATTTAACTTTATTGGGCCTTGATTTTCTTAAGTAGAAAATTGGTTGCGGGGGGCAGTTAGATAGATGTCCTCCAAAGCCCCTTTTCATTCAGAAATGTAACAAAGAATCCTAAGGTGTGACACAAATTAATGACTTGAAAAGCCAGCAGATTGTTCCTTTAAATGTCTCACCTCCACCATGGTGAGCTTCCCTCCCTGCCCCTGTCAACCCCAGTCAGACATCTTTACCAAATGCTGTTCTCACCAGTCACTACTGTATGTCCTGTGCTGAATGCTTTACAAGTATTTCATTACATACTTATCCCTGCACTATGAAATCAGTAGTATTACACTGTTTCACAGATGAGGACAGTGAAACCTGAAAATGTTAGCTGACTTTGAAAGGCTTCAGAGGAGTCAGGATCCATATTCCTCTGAATCCAAAACCTGAGCTCCTTATCAGTGTGCTCTGCTTTTCTTTACAGAAGCCAAATTGGTTTTCCTCTGGAACCTAAACTATATTACCAACTTTTTGAGTCAGTACAACTCTTTTGTCTTGTTTTTAATCCCTGGATCCTCAGCACATAAAAAGGATGATTAATAAGCAGTACAGTATGATTAGTACAGGAAGATTAATAAATAGGACCATAATATTATGAATTTCTATGTCAGTTGGTTTAAAATTAAGATTACATTTAAGGTGTGCCTATAAAATAATGTGACATTGTTGGGTTTTTAAGAATATATATACATATCAGCCATATCTAGAATGTAGTACATAAATGACCATCATCTACTTCAGAGGAGAAACTTTGAACAGTTATTTCAACATTGTTTTCTTAGTCTTTTTTAATCCTCTTTATAAATTGTCTTCCGAGCCAAGAACACATTTTCTTTGAATGTCTGAGACACAAATTTCATCTCTTCTTTCATGTATTGTTTATGTGAGGCCAAAGAAAAAGATGTCAAAAGTACTTAAGAGCCAAGTTGGAGAGTCTCCTAACAGACTACAGTGAGCCAAATTTGAGGAGCAAAAAAATAATAATAATAGTATCTGATTGAAATATAGCAGATATTTTTTAAAATATTTTTTAAAACCCATTGGTCATCACCAGAATTTGCTGTGTCATCAAGCCATTACTATAAAAAACAACAAATATATGGAATGTATTGAGCATTTAATTCCACTTTTCTGCATAAGTTATATTTCAGTATAACCAACTGTTGCTGAGGAAAAGGTCTTGTATGCAGAACATTTCTAGCAAATAAATGCAAAAAGAATGATAAAATAAGAAAATCACCATTTGCAATCCCTAATAAAATAATGGGTCAAGGCAATAATCATCATAGATGCTAAAACCATCAGTTAAAATTAGATGAGAAACGTTAAAAAGAAGAAATCATGCTGACTGCATTTGAAAGTGGAACATCCAAAATTCTGTTTCACCTCATGTGATGCAATAAAAAGTACAAAGCATTTGTTTTTTAAAAAAAGAATGAAAGCTGAGTTTAATCAAGGCTTCAGAGTTCTAACTTCCCATTTACAAGATGTATAAAGGCTAGAAAAAAGTTAAACAACACAACACTAGAAGAAACCAATCAGTCATATGTAGGACGCAGCACATCCTGAAGGACAATAAGCTTGGTGTATTCAATAGATGATGTTCTTTACAAAAATTTTAAATGGGTGAGAGTGGCATCAGCAAGACGGCAGAAAGGAGTTCTCTGGCTCCACTCCCTCCTCCACACATGCCCAACTTGCAACTATCCAAGGGCAAAAATACCTTTATGAATATCCCAGAACTCCGGAATGAAGCAGAGACATCCCCTTCAACTGCACAACTGAGAAAACCCAAGATAAAAGGTCCTCCCTAGGCCAGGAGGCAACTATAGGTTAGTATTTACCTGCAGAAGGAGCATCTGGTCCCTCTGAACCCCAGCAGCTAAGAGGTGATCCAACTAAGACCAGGACAGGAGGCAACTGCAGGTTAGTGAGTACCCACCTGGCCCTGCCCAACTTCAAATGCAAGTCTCAGTGCTCTGCTAAAGCCTGACCTAGGCCAGGAGGCAAGCCTACATACCTATATATCTGTGGAGCATAGCCTCTGGCCCTACCCAACTCACGTGGCCAAGCAGCAACCTCAGAGGCCTCATCCAGCCTGGGAACCCAGCATCCAAACCTGCCCAACTAGATTCAAAACAACAGTACTGTCCAACCAGGGAAGAAACCTGTAATCCTGCCTGACCAGAGATCATTGCAAAACTCTGCCTGATGACAGCATCCATCCAGTGGTCTCACCAGACCATGGAGCACAGCCAGCACTACCCATTTGACTGCAGAGAACAGGAAGCCACCTAGCCCATCTAGAGAGCCTATACCAAAACCTGCTTTTCCAGGTTTGCTACCAGCTCGCCCATCCAGGATTCTAGGCCAGACTAAATAGTAAAGATCTACCACCTCCAAAGCATGCCTGCAAAGGCTGGAAAAAGTAGCTATCTCCTCAAATGTATAGGCATCAATGTAAGAACACAAAGATTATAATAAATCAAGGAAATATGATACCACCAAAAGAAACAATAAACTTCAATAATTGACCCAGAAGAAAAGAAAAGCTATATAATGATTGACAAAGAATTTAGAATAATCCTTTTAAAGTTCAGGGAACTCCAAAAAATATTAATAGAAAACTAAATGAAATTTGGAAAACTCAATACATAAAAAATGAGTCTGACAAAGAAATATAACAAAAAATAGAAAACCTAGAGATAAAAAATACAATAACTAAATGGAAAATTTTCCATAGAAACCTTCAACAGCAGAGTGATCAAATAGAAGAAACAATTAGTGAGCTAAAAAATAGGACATCTGAAATTATTCAACTAGAATAGCAAAAAGAAAAAAGAATGAAAAAAATAAAGAGGGCCCATGGTAATCATGAGACACCATTAAGGGAACTAACTTTCATATAATAGAAATTGAGGAGAAGAAGACAGAGAGAAAAAACCCTACAAACATATTTAAGTAAATAATGGCTGAAATTTTCCCAAATCTGGGGCAAGACAGCAATATCCAGGTACAGGGAGCTCGGATCACCAACCAAATCCAAACCTAAGAGGAGTTCACCACAGGACATTGTAATCAAATTTTTAAAAATTTAAGACAAAGAATACAGAAAGCAGATAAGAAGCATATCATATTCAAAAAGGTCTAATACACCTTTCAGTAGATTTCTCAGCAAAAACTTTGCAGGCCAGAGAAGAATGGAAAGATACATCCAAAGTGCTGGGGAAAACAACTGCCAATCAACGATATTTTAACCAGCAAAACTATCCAGAATTGAGTGATAAATAAAACCTTTCCCAGGAAAACAAAACCTAACACAGTTCATCATCATGAGGCCTGTGCTATAGGAATTGCTAAAATACTTTTTAGGCTGAAATAAAAGCTAATTAATAACAAAAAGACACACAAAAGTAAAAAAATTCAATAATATAAGTAATACATAGTCATATTCAGCATTCTCAAATACTGTTACAGTGATGTGGAAAGCATTTGTATCCCTACTATGTGAATTAAAAGACGAAAGTATTAAAAACAACAGTATCAGGCCGGGCGCGGTGGCTCAAGCCTGTAATCCCAGCACTTTGGGAGGCCGAGACGGGCGGATCACGAGGTCAGGAGATCGAGACCATCCTGGCTAACACAGTGAAACCCTGTCTCTACTGAAAACACAAAAAACTAGCCGGGCGAGGTGGCGGGCACCTGTAGTCCCCGCTACTCGGGAGGCTGAGGCAGGAGAATGGCGTAAACCCGGGAGGCGGAGCTTGCAGTGAGCTGAGATCCGGCCACTGCACTCCAGCCCGGGTGACAGAGCAAGACTCCGTCTCAAAAAAAAAAAAAAACAACAGTATCTACAATAAATGATTAAAGAATACAATTTATCAAACAAAGGTAAATCTTGATATCAAAGTTATAAAAAGTGGGAGGGGAGCATATAAGTGTAGAGTTTCTGTAAGTGAGTAAAGTTAAGTTGTTATCAGCCTAAAGTAGCCTGTTATAAGGATAAGATGTTTTATGTAAACCTCATGGTAGCCACAAAGCAAAAACCTGTAGTAGTTGTGCAAAATACAAAAAGAAAGGATTGAAATTGAAAGCATACCACCACAGAAAACCATAAAACTGTTCCTGAACCAAACTGAGGGTCAGGCTGCTATTTCTTGTGGCCCAATAACGAGATGCAGATGAACTGAGGAGGAAGAGTTTTTATTTCTGTAACTGGTTACAGGGACAAGGCCTGGAAAATATCACCAGACCAACTCAAAATTACGAAGTCTTCCAGAGCTTATATACCTTCTAAGCTATATGTCCACGTGTAAGTGTAGATTCATCTAAAGACATAAATGATTAACTTCTTTTAATCTATAACTAAGATGTGAGTCCTGAAGACCTTCCTCTGGAGCCTCAGCAAATTTCCTGATGGGTAAATTTACTCAGTATATTTACTAAATGGGTCCGAGTGCTGACGTGATTACCCTTATCTTGTCTCCTGCTAAATCATGGAGGTTTGGGGAGTTTCTACAGACTGCCAATAAAACTTGTTGAATCTTAAACAGATCCTGTTAAGAATTGCTTTATTTTTTCATCCTTTAAGGCCCAGAAAAGGCCTAGGCAAAACTCTTAGTGAGCTTCTATTACATTCCAGCCTTTGTATCAGGGCACTGGCCTTTCAGCTTTTAATATTTAACTTAGTCACTCAGTCAGTGCTGAAACAGTTGTTATGGAGTTCTGTGTTGTAGTGAGACCTGGCCTGTCACAAAACCACAAAGATAGCAAGAGAGGAAGAAAGAAACAAAAGACATGCAAAACAGTCTAACACATTACTCACAATAGCCAAGACAGGGAATCAGCCTAAGTGTCCATTAACAAATGAATGGATACAAAAAATCAGGTATATGTACACAACGGAATACTATTCAGCCTTAAAAAACGAAAATTCTGTCATCTGTGACAACGTGAATGAATTCAGGGGACATTAAGCCAAGTGAAATAAGCTACGCACAGAAAACACGTATCACATGATCAACTTAGATGGGGAATCTTAAATAGCTGAACTCATAGAAGCACAGAGTAGAATGATGCTTACCAGAGGTTGGCAGAGGGTGAAAGGGGGTAGGGGAAGGGGGTGTAACAAGTTGGTGAGGGAGCAAATGGAGAACTGTTGATCAAAGGGTACAAACTTTTAGATAGGGAAGAGAAATAGGTTGTGAGATCTGTTCCACAGCAGAGTAACTATAGTCAATAATAATGTATTATATATTTCAAAATTACTAAGAGAGTATATTTCAAATGTCTCACCATAAAAAAAGGATAGGTAAGCAAGGTGATGAATATGTTGATTAGCTTGATTTAATCAGGCCACATTGTATACAGATATCATAACATGACACTGTACCTTATAAATGTATACAATAGATTTGTCAATAATATTGACAAAATAAATGAGAAAAGATAACAAAATTAAGAGAGACTATTATAGATTAAAAGCGTTAAGAATATAAATGCCAAATGCAATGTGAACACCTTGTTTGGACACTGATTCAAACAAACTAACTTTTAAAAAGTGTTTTTGAAGTAATTAAGGAAATGGAATATGAACTGGGTATAAAATAATGTTAAGACAGTATTGTTCATTTTGCTAGTAAGATAACGGCAGTGTGATTGTGTTTTTTAAAATGTCCTTATATGTCAGGGATGCATAATAAACTAGTAACATAAGTCAGATGACAGGATATTAGGGACTCTAAAATATAAAATATACTAGCAAAATTTAACACTACCACCAGCAATAGTAGCAATGGTAGTTGTAGTGGAGATGAAAAATAAAGCAAACAAAATATTTATAGTATGGAAACTGTAAAACATGTATATTAAGTTCACTTTCTTTTTCTCTCTACTTCTGTAATGTTTGAAAATTTCCATAACAACAAATAATTTAAGCCTCAAATCATTTGGAAGCATGTCTCATGAGTTAGGTGGTGATTAAAATGTGTTATTCTATTTTGGTCAAAAACAATGCCTGTCCCTACTATAATAAGCAGTTTTCCTGTGTGTTATTGAAGGCAATTTCAGAAGAGAAGAACTGGGTTTGAATTATCATTCTGGGTGATCTTGGCCACTACGTCTCTGCATACCTTGTTTTCCTTATAGGTTAACTAAGAAAGTTAAATTATTGGATCACCAAAGTCTTTTCCAGCACATTTCTAGAGCTGTTTTACTTAATGACAGATTATTAAATAAGGGAATAGCTTTTTATGGCCATAATAATCCTTTGAATATGTAAGTATTCATTTTCAAAATAATTTTTTAAAACAGCTTCATTACCTGTAATGACTATATTTAATATTTGACCACAGCAATTATACAAGGTCAGAAATATTCAAAACCAATTAATTCCATGAACAACAGTATATGAGAAAACTGCTTCAATTTATTGTATTCTAGTCAGAGTAAACCTGTAATGCCTAGAAATTCTTACCTGCTAATAGTTATCTAATTCTGATTGTCTGCATGACTCAGGTCACCAGACAATAGCTTAATTTACTACAGTGAATAGACTGCTTACTCTGTTACATCTCAAAGATTCTCTAAAACACATATCTGGTACTGAATAAATTAAAAGAAACAATTTGGAGGATTTCTACTTTTCAACCAGTTATACTGATGATGTATAGTGTCCTTAACCTTGTGAATCAGATATTTGGCAGTGAATTAAAGTAGCCATTATACCCCATTTTCCAAACACACAGAGGTGAAGTGAAGCGATCGGGATAATCCATTATTGGGTTTGGTTTTTTATATGATTTGGCTGTGTCCCCACCCAAATCTCATCTTGAATTGTAGTTCCCATAATTCCAATGTGTTGTGGGAGGGACCCAGTGGGAAGCAGTTGAATCATGGAGGCGGTTTCCTCCATATTGTTCTCATGGTAGTAAATAAGTCTTATAAGATCTGATGGTTTTATAAGGGGAAATCCCTTTCGCTTGGTTTTCATTCTCTTTCTTGCCTGCTGCCATGTAAGACGTGCCTTTCACCTTTCACCATGATTGTGAGGCCTCCCCAGATGTGAAACTGTGAGTCCATTAAACCTCTTTTTCCTTATAAATTACCAAGTCTCAGGTATGTCTTTATCAGCAATGTGAAAACAAACTAATACAGTTTTTCTGTTTTGTTTTTATTTTTTCATTCTCTTGCTACCCTTTTTTTCCACAATTCCATTCTATACTTCATCAGTTCCTAGGAACTTTTCCAATGTAGTCAAACAAATCACTCCTTAAGAGTAATGTTTCTATACCCTTTCTCTTGATAATTTTACTTAATTCAATTGCTAAAATACCACTGGCATAATTTGATTCTTAAACTATTTTTATAATGCACACCTATTGTTAGTATCTGGTGTTGTCCTTTTTACTTAAGCTGATTATTAAACTAGAAGTCACTGTTTTTAAACACGGGAGGAAATATAACTTGCAATCAGTAAAGTAATTAAATATTTGTATTGGGATATGGCAAATGTAATTAACCTCAACTCTAAATAGATTTAAACCTAAAATATTTGTGTAATTAACTTAAAAAATAAAATTGCAATTCTCTGACTCAATTACTCAATATGAGTACTTTTCCCGCTTAATTGCAAATAATGAACTAACCTGTCAATAATTGTACACATTAAAAGATGTCAGATCTGGAAGAGAATAGAATTTGATGCTGAAGTTTTTAACTTTTTAGAAGTATCTCTGTTTTCTTGCTCCGACTTAGGAAGAACATAATCACATTTGGATTTAGAATTTTGAGAAAGTTTAGGCAATTGCCTTTTATTTAAGCCCTTTCAAGGTAAAACTATTTATTGTGTTGAGGAAATTAGAGGTCTGATGAATTTGAAACAAAGCATTGCTTTTGAATTCCTTCATGAATTTCACATCAGAGTATAAAATTCCTACTAGATAATCTTGCATTTAAATGTGTAAACTTTCCTTGAAATAAACTTCCCAATACAAGCTATCATTATCACTTTCAAAAGCCCTTTGGGACACAGCTTGAAATTTTTTTATACTTTAATTGCTCAACCAAAAAAATATATACTTCAGCCTCCAGCAGGCCACCACATTGCATATCTTCAAGCAACATCATGGCATTCGGTGCCTAGAAATGATGTTCCTGGGGCTGTGCTGCAAGGTTGTGTGAAGTGCTCCACTTCAGGCAAACATATGTTCCATTTAATCAAAATGCTCTACCAAGAGGCAACACTCAATAGGTATTTGTTAATTCACTAGTAGTTCCTGTAGCAGTAGATTATTTGAATATTGGTGGAATATTAGAAGACTCAGATACCAGAATTTCTTAATAATAAAGTACAAAGTGAGTAGATATTTGACAATCTTTGAATTCATTTGTTAGGGAAAGATTACTAAACGATATTTGTAATTCAAATCCACAGTGTGAGAATAGGCATTGACCACGCAAATAAAATAACTACCAAAATTCTGTTTTGCCCTTGGAGAAAGACCTAATTAATAACCACTTCAATGTCTAGCACAAAATAAAGCTTTCTGTAAGTGCCCTCTTCTTAACAAAATATTGTCATAGACATCTTAATCTTTTCTTTCCCTTTTCAGCAATAATTTGGTATTATCAATATTGTCATTTTTTATGATGATTATACATTGGATTCAGAGACATCCAATAGCTTAACCAGGTCACTGCAAGTGGTAGCCCCAAAACTGATATCCATGCCTTCTAATTCCAAGACTTGAGTACACTCTATCCCAAACCTCAAATTCTATTTGAGCCAGTCTTTAATTCTATAACCTGATTTCCAGTCACTTGAAAGTAAGAGCACAATGAAAAGAGAACTAGGTTACTTAAAATAATTGTGATAAAGAAAACTGCCAAAAATAAAGATATGCAAGTCTTTTTTCCCACCTACTGATTTGAAAGTTTATAAAATGAAGGGTATGAAACAAGGAGTCTCCAGGTTGG
Organism: Chlorocebus sabaeus; assembly: GCF_047675955.1. Classification (NCBI taxonomy): domain Eukaryota; kingdom Metazoa; phylum Chordata; class Mammalia; order Primates; family Cercopithecidae; genus Chlorocebus; species Chlorocebus sabaeus. The sequence goes on along the minus strand of NC_132926.1, from coordinate 19,048,274 downwards.
CCTTTCTCATTAACAAACTTTTTCCCCTTCAGTGACTGGCAACAGTTTGTGGAGAAATAGAATAGTAGAACTGGAAGCATTCTTTAGAGTTGAAATTTATTCCAAAAACCGGAGTTCTCACCTCTAGGTCCCCCTTAAACTCCTCTACCCTTCACCTTCTCAGATCTCCTCCTGGGTTGAGATTCCCAAGCCACAGCCTTCCGTAAGGAGGGGTTGTAGCACACGGGAGCTCAGAGACACTGCGGGAGGGAAGAAGGCACAGGGCTGCGGCCGGATGTGCCAGCAGGTTGGTGTTTAGGAAAAGAGGAGGCTGAGGGAAAGCACTGTTTTCCCAGGGAGCAGGCACCAGCCCTGCTTCCTAGATTCCTCTTCCCTAAGTCCCTCCTGGCAACCCCTCAGTTTAGCACCCTCTTTATTCTCAGATCCTCCCACTCTCTAGATTTCATCCCTTCCATCCCTGGGCCCAAACTCTTTTTCAAAAGAAGTGCCAGAAAGCGCAGCTCTGTCTGCCCCTCCCCTGTTCCCACAAACTCTTTCCCTCTTTTTTCCTGAACCCCCAGCCTGAGAACCGCATCCTCTGCCCTGGCCTCTCTACAGACTGCACCTTATTCTCTCCTGGCCATTGCCTTCACCACTGGCATGCATTCCTCATATACTTACCTCAGTTAAAAGGAAAGAGAATGATAGAGAGCCTTTTAAAAAAATATTAGCTTAGAAATAAACAAATATTAAGCCACATCTATAATAATGGGATATGACCAAAAAATGAAAGATGTGCACATAACTGAAGTCAGGAAACACTGAACTAATCTGTCGTCTTTGGAAAAACTGAAAGCTAGTGATGCTACAGGAATTGCTCAAAGTCACAAAAGGGATTAGTACCAGAGGCTGAGCTATCCTTAGCATTTTTGCGGTATGTCTCTGAAAGCAGAGATGCATTCAGAATAGCTGTGTTTATTCCACACAAGAAGACATAGCATGCCTATTATAAAGAGGCCCAGTTTCCCACTCATTTGGACATACTTTAATGTCCTTTGTTTAAAGATTTCCTAGCTTCTATTCCCCCATTTTCAATCACAGCTTCAAACCGTAGAAAAGCTACTTGTTTAAAATTTGGGGAAAGACCCCAGGGACACAGGCAGGTGAACAACACATACTGGGGCCTGTCATGGGGTGCAGTGGGAGGGAGAGCATCAGGAAAAATAGCTAATGCATGCTGGGCTTAACACATAGGTGATCAGTTGATAGGTGCAGCAAACCTCTGCGACACACGTTTACCTGTGTAACAAACTTGCACATCACGTACATGTACCCCAGAATTTAAAATAAAATTAAATTAAATTTAAAAAAAAGATTTGGGGAAAGAAATGTGGCTAGCAAAATATTACCTTCAGTAGGCCCTATTCGTATCTTTTGAATTTTTCGGTATAAACACACACAACACACATACACAATAGCACACACACAACACACACACACACGACTCAGAGAGTTACCTCGTTGATAGATTTAAGTAAGAAAAGAAAACTGCATCTTTTTTCTTGTGGTGACAAAACTGAATTGGGGACTAAATCATAATGGGGCTCTTCAAAAATGCTGAACAACAATATTTGAAATTTTTACACAGACCTCCAAATGCTGCAGTCATTCCACTGTAAAAATTTTGTCAATTTTTTTTTTTTCTAAGAAAGAAAGTAAAGATAATAAAGACCTGTTACCTAATTCTGGGCTGAGGCTGAGTCACTGTGTAAACACACTTCAACTACCGGCCTGCTTTCTCAAGGGTGAATCAATTGCTTTGAACAATGAATGTAGTGAGTTCTTTCAAATTTTATCCTGCAGAATAGTACCACTCATCATTGTTCTGTGAAAGCATGAATATAAAGAGTCAATATCTTCTGGGTTTGTTGGCTATCTTCTGTTTTGGAATTTGAATTTGTCCAGCAGGCCTATAAAAATGAGCAACAAAGAGAAAAGGAGAGTTCGCATGATTTCATGAAGGCACAAACAACAAGGAACTCGGAGACCTGGATTCCCTCTGTGGCCAAAACCACATAAAATTCCAAAGGCAATGGAAAAAGAAAATTTACCAACTTATTCACACACCAAAAAAAATGCAATGAACTAGCCAGGTGCGGTGGTTCATGCCTGTAATCCCAGCACTTTGGTAGGCCAAGGTGGGGGGGGATCACCTGAGGTCAGGAGTTCGCGACCAGCCTGGCCAACATGGTGAAACCCCATCTCTACTAAAAATTTAAAAAATTGCTGGACATGGTAGCAGGTGCCTGTAATCTCAGCTACTCAGGAGGCTGAGGCAGGAGGATCGCTTGAACCCGGGAGGCGAAGGTGGAAGTAAGCTAGGACCACGCCATTGCTCTCCAGCCTGGGTGACAGAGCAAGACTTCGTCTAAAAAAAAAAAAAAAAAAAAAAGCAATGAACTAATTTCACAGCTTTTCTTTTTCAACAAAACTCTGCTTTCAGGAAAAAGCTAGAGCACTACTGTTCCACTGTCCCCTCAATCACTTAGTAACCAGCCTTAAGCAACTCATTTAAGCTTTATCAACTGCAGCGTCTCCCCATGCACTTGTAAAATAAGAATGTGCTACTATTGCCTACTGTTCATATGAGAATTAGATGAGATAATACATCTAAAGCATTTAGCAATATGCCTGGCATAAAATAAGATCTAAAAAAATGATAGCTATTATTTTGACTATATGACAATGACGTGTTGCTGAAAGATAGCTTGAAAATTACTCAAATTAGCTTACGTGTGGTAAGAAATAAAGGGAAAGATAAAAAGGTTTAAAAAAAAATAATAAACAAGGAACAACATTCCCCTTTCTTTAGGATTTTGTTGAACAATGATTCCAGGTTTAGAAATAGTCCATAGCTAACGCCAAAGAGTGTTTTCTTAACTATTCTCATAAAACTCAATCATTCCTCATACTCATGAACCCTTTATTGACCTAGGTAGACTAGGGTTACCAACTTTGGCAAATAAATATTCTGGAGGCCCAATTATATTTGAATTTCAGGTAAACAATGACTTTTTTAGTATAAGTACAGTATCCCATTAAATAGCTGAAACATATCTTTACTAAAAAAATTATTAGTTATATGTCTGAAATGCAAATATAATTGGGCATCTTGTATTTTATCTGAAAATCCCAATGAACACCTGGACTCCAAAAACCAGGAAAATCTAGATGGTGCACCCAGAGCAACCCTCAAAGACCACAAGTGTGAGCCTGGTGGCTGATGAGAATATTTTTTTAAATTAGAGTATCACATATACCTTCACTGGCTTGAGTGAGTTTTTTTCCTTGCAATCAAAAGGCTTGACTGCCAAAACACGTGTCTGTTTCAGTTTTTCTGTCTTAAAAGATGGAGGCGTGATACTCATAAGGCTCTTGTAAAGAGAAAATAGAAACTAAATGTGAAAGCACTTTATAAACTAGGTTTTGGGGACTTCCGGGTAAAAATACTAGATTGAACACATGCTCCCTCCAGAAACCCTGCTAAAATAACAGGATAGAAATTGTTTAAGGCATGAACCCAAAAGGAAAGAGAACAAAACCCAAAAGGACAGAGAGGATCCACCAGCAACAGCAACCCTTCCAAGGAGTCAGGCAGGTGAGTGAAGCTGTCTTGGACTTTTTAGACCAGACCAGCTAAATACCATTGAGTGACCATCAAACAACAGGTGAAGAGGAGCAAGCTCCCAGCTAAGTTCTGTTCAAACCTTTAACCCAGAAGATGACGAGATAAAATAAAATAGTAGTTATCTTAACCCATTAATTTTGGGTGAATTATTACACAACACTGGAACCCACAATAGAAGGCAGAATGGAATTAGTATCATTAAGACACAGGGCTATATAGGACACAGGTGGAGACCCATTGTTAACTAAACAAATTAGAGAAGAATTCACAAAGACAGTGGTATCTCAGCTGGTCTTAAAGGATAAATAGGCCGGGTGCAGTGTCTCACGCCTGTAATCCCAACACTTTTGGAGGCCAAGGTGGGAGGATTACTTGAGGTCAGGAGCTCAGGACCAGCCTGATCAATATAGTGAAACTCTGTTTCTGCTAAAAATACAAAAATTAGCCAGGCATGGTGGTGGGTGCCTGTAGTCCCAGCTACTCAGGAGGCTAGGACAGGAGAATTGCTTGAACCCAAGAGGCGGAGGTTGCAGTGAGCCAAGATCGCACCACTGCACTCTAGCCTGGGCGACAGAGGGAGTCTCATCTCAAAAAAATTAAAATAAAATAAAATAAAATAAAATAAAATAAAATAAAATAAAATAAAATAAAATAGGATAAATAGAAAACAAGAAAAACCTCAGGCAGTGTATAGCACAAGCTTAAAGAACTTCTCTCTTTCAGAGAGGTTTGGAGAGCCCCAGATACTGTCTAAAGATCCCCCAAATTATGGACAGGTCCAAGAATAAACTGAGAAGCCAAATCCCAGGTGGTAGTGGGAAAGAAGAGTAACTGCATTGAAAATACTAGCTTTCGCTGGGCGCAGTGGCTCATGCCTGTAATCCCAGCACTTTGGGAGGCCGAATTGTCCAGATCACCCAGGTCAGGAGTTCAAGACAAGCCTGGCCAACGTGGCGAAACCCTGTCTCTACTAAAAATACAGAAATTAGCTAGATGCAGTGGCGTGCACCTGTAGTCTCAGCTACTTGGGATGCTGAGACTGGAGAATCACTTGAACCCAGGAGGCGGAGGTTGCAGTGAGCTGAGACCACACCACTGCACTCCAGCCTGGGCGACAAGCGCAAGACTCCATCTAAAAAAAGAAAGAAAGAAAAGAAAAGAAAGGAAAGAACGGAAGGTAAGGGAGGGGAGGGAGGGGAGGGGAGGGGGGAGGGGACGGAGGGGAGAAGAGGGGACTGGAGGGGAGGAGTGGAGGGGAAGGGGGAGGGGACGGGAAGGGGGAAGGGAGGGGGAAGAGGGAGGGGAGGGAGGGAAGAAGAGGGGACGGGAGGGGAGGGGGGAGGGGAGGGGGGAGGGGAAGGTGGAGAGGAGGGGAGGGGAGGCGAGGGGAGGGAAGGGAGAAAATCCCCCCAATCCCTCCTTATTGGTATTTAAAATTCCAGGGAAAGCCTCTGACTGGCTAACTTGCCCATGTCCCCTCCCTTAGTCCAATCATTGTTACCAGCTGATAGGGTAATATTATTGACCAGTGTCCAAAAACTGAGTTAATATAATCTACAGTCCCAACAGAATCACTTGTTATGAAGAAATGATAGTTCCTACTAACAGTGAGGGAACAGGGCTGTAAATCAGAATCAGGATGAAAGTATTATAGGGCTGATTAAACATAAAACCAAACAGGCCAGGCGCAGTGACTCACGCCTATAACCTCAACACTTTGGGATGCCCGGGCAGGAGGACTGCTTGAGGTCAGAAGTTCACAAACATCCTGCTCAAGATAGCAAGACCCCTCTCTACAAAAAATTAAAAATCAGCCGGTCATGGTGGCACACACCAGTAGTCCTAGCTACTTGGGTGGCTGAGGAGGGAGGATCACTTGATCCCAGAAGTTCAAAGTTGTAGTGAGCTATGATTGTGCCACTGCTCTCTAGCCTGGGCAACAGAGCGAGCATCTGTCTTAAAAAAAAAAAAAAAAAAAAAAAAAAGATATCCAGAACATGGATATAATGACTGACTTTGTTTGCAGATTTACAACGTGAACAATGGACCCTCACACTTTTAAGGGCTGTGTGAGTATTCATTCCTTATGCCTACCTTTCCCATTCTACCCCAGGCGAGGCCAGTTGACTCTAAACATAAGAAATCATAATCCTGAAGGAGTTAAACAATTTTCATATCACATAAAGGTCAATGAATAGATCTTGCAACAGAATTCACCAATTCTGCATTCCTGACATGTTCAGCAAAGGCAAAACATTCAAGCAAGGATACATACTTCTTGAGAATGCAAAATAAAAATACAGGCAACAAAAATAATGTGGAAAGTGGATAAATTTTCCACTCCTGCACAGCAGATTTTATTTCCAAACATCTCATTCCCTCCCAAAAAACTGCAGTGCAGATTTTGCAAACACGATGGGTTACATAAGTAGGATTATGTACTCTTCATGCAAACTCTGAAGCCAGCTGTCCATCCAGTTCTATTTCCCAGATAGGAAAAAGCATTACAACCCAGTTTCAACACAATGCTGGATAGATATTGATAAATTCTGACTCTCTCAAGTTAGAGAAAGGAAAATATATTTCTAAAACTTATTCACCTAGACTCTTTTAATGAAGTCAATGGCATTTAGATTTTAGGATTATGGTTGTATAATTATATATTCAGTATGAATATCAGGAATCCATGCATTTAAGTGTTATACATTTGTTTCCTAAAAAATTCATATGTTCAAGTCTTAACCCCCTGTACTGCAGGATGTGACCTTATTTGGAGAAAGGGCCCTTACAGAGGTAATCAAGTTAAGATAAGGTCACTAGGGTAGCCTCTAATCTAATATGACTGATGTTCTTATTAAAAGTGGAAATTTTGAGACAGCCAGACACAGACAGTGAATGCTACATGAAAATTCAGGCAGAGAGCAAGGTGATGACGCTACAAGTCAAGGAACAGCGAACATTGCCAACAAACCACCAGAAACCAGGCAAGAGTCTCCCTCTGAAGCCTCAGGGGAAATCAACCCTGCCAAAAATGTGATCGTGGATTTCCAGCCTCCGGAACTGTGAGACAATACATGTCTGTTGCATAAGCCACCCAGTGTACAGTACTTTGCTATGGAAGCCCAAGGAAACGAATGCATTAAGCAAGAAACATCCTGTAAGAAATGAAAGAGGGAATACATTCCCTCTGAAAACAACTTTAATCTTTTCTTCCTACATCTACTCTAATGAATAATTTAGTCTATTCTCTCCAGACCAAATAATCAGAAATTGAAGGTACTGTTTTCACAACACAGGCACAAACTTCCACTATGTTTTATAAGTAAAGTTAGATCCCTTCCTGGTCCCTAAGTTATGCAGATAACAGTCTAGACCGTCAGTTTTGGCTAGTCATTGTGAAGTAAGCTTGATTTCATGTAAAGGAGTTTAGACCACCTTTCACCAAAAAAGACTACACTTCTATTTCACTCTGTTTGCTGGTCCTTAGACAAGAGACCAGAAAAAGGGCAGGTTTTCCTCTGCTATCCTGTGACTACCTGCTACCAAATCAGCCCTAGATCTATTGTCTGCCCTAATCCTCCTGCTCAGTTCTATGTAGGCTCATGTTCCTTCTTACGCAAGTGGTGGGGTGTAGGGAAGGGAACATGGTGTTGGAAATGCAAGAGTAGCAATCCTTACTATCTGTAATAGTAATATGTCAGGTAGGGTTGGGATCCAGTATCTGCCTAGGAGACTAAGGTTTTTCAACTTTTCTGTTTCAGATGCATTAGCCTCCCACCTAGTCAAGAAAATAAATCAGAACTTTAGTGAAGAGTTATAACTCTGATATCCCTGACACTGATTCCAATCAGTTTTTTCCATAGGTCAGTATACAGTTTGGGCAGAATTATAAGGTCCCTAGCTACTTATTCATTGGCCAATCTGATCATGAAATTCACTTGTTTCTCCAATAGGTAGCAAGAAAGTAGGATGCAGTGAAGGCAGTTATCAATTGGCCCTCAGCCTGGAAAGTCTGGACTTTGTTGCCATTCCAACCTCCTTTGGAGTCACTAACAGGCACAGAAATAAAACTGGGTTCAGGATTATTGCATCATTCAAAAAACAAGGGTTCTAGGAGAAGCCTATGGTCCTGTTCTTGTCTCTGTTATCTTTTTGTTACAAAATATGACTGTTTGTCACTTGCAGAAGCTCGCTGAAGAATGTAAAGAACATGGTAGATGTGCCAACCTATGCATTCAAAATGGCAAATGCCAAATTGTATTGTATAGGTAGACAGTATGGAGAGCATTTGGAAAAGGCATTGAGGTGCATGTGTTCTCAGCAGAAATAAAAGTTCAAAGCTTCCAGGAATTTTTAAAATTTCAGCTCCTCTACTCTCCCAAATCTGCCCAATCCATCTGGCTGACATTCTTTTCACTTCAGGTTTCACTACTGCCTCTCTGCATGCCCCATTCCTTTGGGATTTGACCTTTCACACATTGACTTTTCTTTTTCTATTTTTTTTTTTTTTTTGGTTTGGTTTGTTCTTGGGTCCAATACTTTTATTTTACATGTAGAAGCTGAAACCAAAAAGAAATTTTGGGTACTCTGTTCCAGGTCAAACATCCATGTCAGGAATTCTGATTCCCATGACAATGACCCGTCAACAACACTATACTTCCGAGCCACTGGAATTTTATTTAACTCACTGTACTGCATTTAATTGTGTTTGCTATTTAAGGTATTCATAGTTATATTAGTTTAGACGTCAGTTTGAACTCAACAATTGTAGACACACTTTAATACTCTATATATGCTAAAACAAATGAACACTTGAGCTAACAGCAAAATAGTGTCTGGTGGAAATTATATGAACTTCAAGGAGTCAAGTATCCTCCTTACGTTAAGGAGTAAAGTTTCATTTATAACTACAAATATATTGCATCAAGTGATATTACATTTAAACATCACAGGAGAGCCAAGCACCGTGGCATGCACCTAGAGTCCTAGCTACTCGGGAGGGTGAGGCAGGAGTATCAGTTGAGCCCAGGAGTTCAAGTACAGCTTGGACCACAAAGGGAGACCCTGTCTCAAAGAAAAATGGCAGTCATCCAACATTTTTAATTTTTTTATTTTCCTTTATATTCCTGAGAATAACATTACAGTAATACATTCTGAAATAATTTGCTTTATAGTGCTGAGTGTCACATAGAAGTAAAACATTCTTACCTATTGATTTTGAAATCGCTGCCACTAAATTTCTCTACTAATACTACCTGCCCACTCCTATCTCGGCTCTACTCCTGAAGCTGAGAATCTTCTGTCTCATTCCTACAGCACAGCACCAGGTCACCAGCCAGGTCAGTCAAAGCCTTGATTTATTGTTTTTGAGGAGTCGGGGTGGGGGTCTTAAAACAACAGGAATTTATTGTCTCACAATTCTGGAGGCTAGAAGTCCAAATTCAAGGTCAGCAGGGACCATAAGCTCTAGGAAAGAACGTTTCCATGATTTGTTCAGCTTTTAAATCCCCAAGTTTTCCTTGGCTTATGGCATCTTAACTCCAATTTCTGCCTTTATCTTCACATGGTGTATTAGTCCATTCTCATGCTGCTAATAAAGACGTCCCCAAGACTGGGCAATTTATGAAGGAAGGCAGTTTAATTGGCTCACAGTTCAGCATGGCTGGGGGAGGCCTCAGGAGACTTAAGGAGACTTACAATCATGGTGGAAGGGGAAGCAAACATGTCCTTCTTCACTTGGTGGCAGCAAGGAGAAGTACCCAGCAAAAAAGGGGAAAAGCTACTTACGAAACCATCAGATCTTGTAAGAATTCACTATCACCAGCACAGCATGAAGGTAACCACCCGTATGATTCAATTACCTTGCACTGGGTCTCTCCCACAATATGTGGAGATTATGGGAACTACCATTCAAGATGGGATTTGAGTGGGGACACAGCCAAACCATATCTTTCTGCCCTTGACCCCTCCCAAATCTCATGTCCTCACATTTCAAAACACAACCATGCCTTTCCAACAGTCCCCCAAAGTCTTAACTCATTCCAGCATTAACTCAAAAGTCCAAGTCCAAAGGCTCATCTGAGACAAGGCAAGTCTCTTCTGCCTATGAGCCTGCAAAATCGAAAGCAAGTTACTTACTTTCTAGATACAATGGGAGTACAGGCATTGGCTAAATGCTCCCATTCCAAATGGGAGAAATTGGCCAAAACAAAGGGGTTACAGGCCCCATGCAAGTCCAAAATACAATAGGGCAGTCATTAAACCTTAAAGTTCTTCTTTGACTCCATGTCTCACATCCAGGTCATGCTCGCTGATGCCAGAGGTGGGTTTCTACAGCCTTGGCCACAAGGCCTTCTCCCACCTTATGTGTCTGTGTCCTCTACCTCATTGTCTTCTTTTTTTCTAATTATTACATAATGAGTGTAAATAATTCTGCTACTCATGTGGTATTTTGATACGTATATAAAATGTATAATAATCACATCAGGATATTTAGGATATCCTTCAACTCCAACATTTATCATTTATTTGTGTTGGTAACATTTCAAATCTTTTCTCGCTATTTTGAAATTCAAAAAACTATTGTTAAAACTATAGTCATCCTACTGAGCTATTAAATACTAGAACGTATTCCTTCTATCTAACTGTAAATTTGTACCTAACCAACCTCTCTGTGTCTTTCCACCATGCTTTTCAGTCTCTGGTAATTACCATTCTATTCTCTGCTCCACAAGAGTCACTTTTATAGCTTCCACACATAAGTGAGAACATAAAATATTTGTCTTCCTGTGCCTGGCTTATTTCACTTAGCATAATGACCTCTAGTTCCATCCATGTGACTGCAAATGAGATGACTTTATTACTTTTGATAACCAAATAGTATTACATTTTGTATATATACCACATTTTCTTTATCTATTGAATTGCTGATGGAACTGTTGATTCCATATCTTGGCTACTGTGAATAGTGCTGCAATAAATATAGGAATACATGTATCCCTTTAATATACTGACTTCTTCTCCTTTGAACAAATACTCAATAGTGGGATTGCTAGATCCTGTGGTGGTTCTATTTTTAGTTTTTTAAGAAATCACCATACTGTTTTCCATAATTACTGTACTAATTTACATTCCTACCAACAGTGTGTAAGCATTTCCTTTTCTTCACATCTTGGCCAGCATTTGGTAATATTTGTCTTTTTGATAATAGTCAATCTGACTGGGGTAAGATGGTTTCTCCGTGTGGTTTTGATTTGCATGCTCTGATAATTAGTGATGCTGAGCAATATTTTTATATACTTGTTGGTCATTTATATGTCTTCTTTGGAGAAATATCTATTTAGATTTTTTGCCCACTTTGTAATGGGATTATCTCTATTTTTGCTGTTTAGTTGTTTGAGTTCCTCATACATTCTGGATATGATTCTTTTGTTGATAAATAGTTTGCAAGTTTTTCATCTCATTCTGTAAGTTGTCTCTTTACTCTGTTGATTGATTCCTTTGCTATGTAGAAGCTTTATAATTTAATATAGTCCCATTTGTCTATTTTTTCTTTTGCTGCCTGTGCTTCTGAGGTCTTAGCTCAAAATCTTTATCTAGACCAATATCCTGGAGTGTTTTCCTGTTTTCTTCTAGTAATTTTGTAAATTTAGGTTTTATGTTTAATTCTTTCATACATTTTGAGGATTTTTTAATACCGTGAGATATGGAAGTCTAGTTTCTTTTTTTATAGATACTCTACATATTTTTACGTATATACTATATATACATATATACTTTATATATACTTTTAAATATATATAATATAAAAGTATTTTATACTTTTACTTTAAATTCAGGGGTACATGTGCAGGTTTGTTACTTAAGTAGGCATGTTTCATGGGGGTTTGTTGTATAGATTATTTCATCACCCAGGTATTAAACCTAGTACTCATTAGTTATTTTTCCTGATCCTCTCCCTCCTCATACCCTCCACACTGATAGGAAGTCATTTAATTCTTCTGTAAATGGATATCCAATTTTCCTGGCACTACTTAAAGAAGAGAGTGTCCTTTTCCTGTAGTATGCCCTTGGTGCCTTTGTCGAAAATAATTTGGCTGTAAATATGTGGATTTATTTCTGGGTTCTCTGTTTTTGTTCCATTGGTTTATGTGTCTGTTTTTATATCAATACCATGCAGTTTTGGTTATGACACCTTTGTAGTATATTTTGAAGTCAGATAGGGTGATGCCTTCAGCTTTGTTCGTTTTACTCAGTATTTTTTTTTTAACATATACACATTTTATTGTAGTTTTCTTTTAAAATTCAAAAATAAGAACATCATTTTTTCAAAGCCAACTAACAGAAGAGTATATGAAAAAGTCAGTTTTGTGCATATATTTTTACATTTCTTTCTATGCTCATATAAAACACACATGGCTTATGTAATTATACACATATGCTCTTGATCTCATCTGTATCAATTTTTTTATTATACTTTAAGTTCTGGGACACATGTGAAAAACATACAGGTTTATTACATAGGTATACATGTGCCATGGTGGTTTGCTGCACCCATCAACATTTACATTAGATATTTCTCCTAATGCTATTCCTCCCTAGTCCCCTACCCCTCGACAGGCCCCAGTGTGTGATGTTCCCCTCCCTGTGTCCATGTGTTCTTATTGTTCAGCTCCCACTTATGAGTGAGAGCATGTAATGTTTGGTTTTCTGTTCCTGTGTTAGTTTGCTGAGAATGATGGTTTCCAGCTTCATCCATGTCCCTGCAAAGGACATGAACTCATCCTTTTGTATGGCTGCATAGTATTCCATTGTGCATATGTACCACATTTTCTTTATCCAGTCTATCATTGGTGGACATTTGGGTTGGTTCCAAGACTTTCCTATTGTGAACAGTGCTGCAATAAACATACATGTGCATGTGTCTTTATTTATTTATTTTTCATTTATTTTATTTGGTGAGACAGAGATTTACTCTTGTTGCCCAGGCTGAAGTACAATGGCACAATCTCGGCTCACCGCATCCTCTGCCTCCCAGGTTCAAGCGATTCTCCTGCCTCAGCCTGCCGACTAGCTGGGATTACAGGCATGTGCCACCACGACCGGCTAATTTTGTATTTTTGCCCAGGCTTATTTCGAACTCCTGACTTCAGGTGATCCGCCCACCTCAGCCTCCCAAAGTGCTGGGATTACAGATGTGAGCCACTGCGCCTGGCCATGCATGTGTCTTTATAGTAGAATGATTTATAACCCTTTGGGTATATACCCAGTAACGTGATTGCTGGCTCAAATTGTATTTCTAGTTCTAGATCCTTGAGGAATCATCACATTGTCTTCCACAATGGTTGAACTAAATTACACTCCAACCCACAGTGTAAAAGCATTCCTATTTCTCCACATCCTCTCCAGCATCTGTTGTTTCCTGACTTTTTAATGATATCCATTCTAAGTGGCATGAGATAGTATCTCATTCCTTTGACAAACCTGACAAAAACAAGCAATGGGGAAAAGATTCCCTATTTAATAAATGGTGTTGAGAAAACTGGCTAACCATATGCAGAAAACTGAAACTGGATCCCTTCCTTACACCTTATACAAAAATTAACTCAAGATGGATTAAAGACTTAATGTAAGACCTAAAACCATAAAAACCCTAGAAGAAAACCTAGGCAATACCATTCAGGACAAAGGCATGGGTAAAGACTTCATGACTAAAACACCAAAAGCAATGGCAACAAAAGCCAAAATTGCCAAATGGGATCTAATTAAACTAAAGAACTTCTGCATAGCAAAGGAAACTATCATCAGAGTGAACAGGCAAGCTACAGAATGGGAGAAAATATTTGCAATCTATTTATCTGACAAAGGGCTAATATCCAGAATCTACAAAGAACTTGAACAAATTTACAAGAAAAAAAAAAAACCATCGAAAAGTGAGCAAAGGATATGAACAGATACTTCTCAAAAGAAGACATTTATGTGGCCAACAAACATATGAAAAAGTCCTCATCATCACTGGTCATTAGAGAAATGCAAATCACTCAGTATTGTTTTGGCTATTCGTTTTTTTTCTGTGATTTCATATAAATTGAAGGACTTTTTCCTATTTTTGTATTTTAAAAAGGGCATTGGTATTCTGACAGGAATTGCATTGAATCTATAGATGGTGTTGGGTAGTGTGGTCATTTTAACTATATTAATTCTGAACCAAAAGCATGGGAGGTTTTTCCATTTGTGTCCTCCTCAACTTCTTTCATCAGTGTTTTGTAAGTTTTCCTTGTAGAGGTCTTTCACCTCCTTAGTTAAATTTATTTCTAGGTTTATTTTGTTTTCTTTTGTTTTGTTTGTTTGGCTGGTTGGTTGGTTTTGGTATCAATTGTCAATGGGATTGCTTTCTTGGTTTCTTTTTCAGCTAATTCATTATCGATGCATAGACACGCTACTGATCATTTCTATATACCAATAACATTGCAGGTGAAAGCCAAATCAAGAACACTATCCCATTTACAATAGCCACAGACACACATGAAAAAAGTACCTAGGAAATATATCTAACCAAAGAGATGAAAGATCTCTACAAGGAGAGTTACAAAACACTGCTAAAAGAAATCAGACATGACCCAATCAAATGGAAAAATATTCCATGCTCATGGATTAGAAGAATTAATATTGTAAAAATGACCATCCTGCCCAAACCAATCTATAGATTCAGTGCTATTCCTATCAAACTGCCAACATCATCTTTTACAGAATTAGAAAAAAGTCTTCTAAAATTCATATGGAACCAAAAATGGGCCTGAGTAGCCAAAGCAATCATAAACAAAACACACACACACACACACACACAAAGATGGAGGCATCACATTACCCAATTTAAAAACTATACTATAGGGCTACAATAACCAAAACAGCATTATACTTGTACAAAAACAGACACATAGATCAATAGAACAGAAGAGAGAACCCAGAAATGAAGCTGTACACCTGCAACCATCTAATCTTTGACAAAGTTGACAAGAATAAGGAATGGAAAAAGGACTTACTATTAAATAAAAGGAAAAACTGAATATCTATATGCAGAAGAATAAAACTAAACCTCTACCTTTCACTGCATACCAAAATTAACTCAAGATGGATTAAAGATTTAAATGTAAGACCTCAAACTATAAAAATCCTAGAATAAAATCTAGAAAATGTCATTCTAGACATTGGCCTCAGCAAAGAATTTATTACTAAGTCCTGAAAAGCAACTGCAGCAAAAACAAAAATTGCCAAGTGGGACCTAATTAAATAATAGAGCTTTTGAAAATAAAATACTTAGGAATATACTTAAGCAAGGAGGTGAAAGACCACCGCAAGAAAAACTGCAAAACGCTACTAAAATAACTCATAGGCAACACAAACAAATTGAAACACATCCCATGCTCATGGGTAGGTAGAATCAATATTGTCAAAATGGCCATACCACCAAGAGTGATCCACAAATTTAATGCAATTCCCATTAAAATACCATCATCATTTTTCACAGAACTAGAAAAAACAATCCTAAAATTCATATGAAACCAAAAAAAGACCCTGCATAGCCAAAGCAAGACTAAGCAAAAAGAACAAATCTGGAGGCATCACATTACCTGACTTCAAACTATAGTATAAGGCTATAGTTACTAAAACAGCATGGCATTGGTATAAAAAAATAGGCACATAAACAAATGGAACCGAATAGAGAACCCAGAAATAAAGCCAAATACTTACAGCCAACTGATCTTCAACAAAGCAAACAAAAAGATACAACGGGAAAAGGACACCCTATTCAACAAATGCTGGTGGGATAATTGGCAAGCCACGTGTAGAAGAATGAAACTGGATGCTCATCTCTCACCTTATACAAAAATCAACTCAAGATGGATCAAAGATTTAAATCTCAGACCTGAAGTCATAAAAAATCTAGAAGATAACATCAGGAAAACCCTCTAGACATTGGCTTAGGCAAAGACTTCATGACCAAGAACCCAAAAGCAAATGTAACCAAGACAAAGATAAATAGATGGGACTTAATTATACTAAAAGGCTTCTGCACTGCAAAAGAAATAATCAGCAGATTTAACAGACAACCCACATAGTGGGAAAAAATTTTTGCAAACTATGCATCCAACAAAGAACTAATATCCAGAATCTATGAGGAACTCAAACAAATCAGCAAGAAAAACAACAAATAATCCTATTAAAAAGTGGGCTAAGGACATGAATAGACAAATCTCAAAAGATATATAAATGGCCAAGAAACATATGAAAAATGCTCAACATCACTAATTATCAGGGAAATGCAAATCAAAACCACAATGTGAAACCACCTTACTCCTGCAAGAATAGCCATAATTTAACAATAAAAAAAAAAAATAGATGTCGGTGTGGATGTGGTGAAAAGGGAACACTTTTACACTGTTGGTGGGAATGTAAACTAGTGCAACCACTATGGAAAACAGTATGGAGATTCCCTAAAAAACTAAAAGTAGATCTACCATATGATGCAGCAATCCCATTACTGTGGATCTACCCAAAGGAAAAGAAGTCACAGTATGAAAAAGACACTTGCACCTACATGTTCATAGCAGCACAATTCACAATAGCAAAATATGGAAACAGCCCAAATGCCCATCCAGCAACGAGTGGATAAAGAAAATGTGATATACACACACACACACACACACACACACACCATGGAATACTACTTAGCCATAAAAAGAAACAAAATAATGGCATTTGCAGCAACCTGGATGGAGTTGCAGACCATTATTCTAAGTTAAGTAATCCAGGAATGGGAAAACCAAACATCATATTTCTCATTTTTAAGTGGGAGCTAAGCTATGAAGACACAAAGGCATAAGAATGATACAATGGACTTTGGGAACTAGAGGGAAGGGGTAGGAGGAGGGTAAAGGATAAACGATTATACAGTGGGTACAGTGTACACCGCTCAGGTGATGAGTGCACCAACATCTCAGAAATCACCACTAAGGAACTTATCCATGTAACCAGACACCACTTATTCCCCAAAAACCTATTGAAATAAAAAATAAACAAATAAAGGGCTTTTATACAGCAAAAGAAACTATCAACAGAGTAAAGAGACAACCTACAGAATGAAAGGAAATACTTGCAAACTATGCATCTGACAAAGGTCTAATATCCAGAATCTTTAAGGAACTTAAACTGAAGGAACAAAAAACAAATAACCCCATCAAAAATGGGCAAAATACATGAACAGATGCCTGTCAAAAGAAAACATACAAGCAGTCAACAAACATATGAAAAAATACTCAACGTTACTAACAATCAGAGAAATACAAATCATAACCACAATGCCATACCATCTCACACCAGTCAGAATGACTATTATGAAAAAGACAAAACATAACAGATCCTGACAAGACTACAGAGAAAAGGGAACACTGAAATGTTGTTGGTGGGAATATAAATTAGTTCAGCATTGTGGAAAGCAGTTTGGAAACCTCTCAAAGAACTAAATACAGAGCTACCACTCAACCCAGCAATCCCATTACTAGGTATATATGCAAAGGAAAAACAAATCATTCTACCAAAAAGAACATGCACACGTATGTACAGCGCAGCAGTATTTGCAATAGAAAACACATGAAATCAGCCCAGGTGCCCATAAATAGTGGATTCAATAAAGAAAATGTGGTACACATATACTATGGAATAGCATGCAGCCATAATAAAGAAAAAAATTAAGACTTTTGCAGAAACATTGATGGAGCCAAAGGACATCATTCTAAACAAATTAATGCAGGAACAGAAAATCAAATGCTGCATGTTATCACTTATAAGTGGGAGTTAAGCACTGGGCCCTTATAGATGTGAAGGTGGGAACTACGGAAAATGGGGACTACTAGAGAGTAGATAAGGGGCAAACGGCAAGGGTTAAAAAAGTACCTTTTGGGTACTGTGCTCACTACCTGAGTGACAAGATCATTCATACCCCAAACCACAGCATCATACAATATGCCCATATAACAAATCTGCACATGTACCCCCTAAATCTAAAATAAAAATTGAAACTATTTCTTTAAAAAGAAGAAAAAAATGCTACTAATTACTCCCAGTCCAACTAATTTCTCCTGAGGAAGCTACTGATGCTTTTGTATGTTGATTTTATATGCTACGACTTTACTGAATTTGATGATCAGTTCTAAAGAGTTTTTTGGTGAAGTCTTTGGTAGAAATCTTTTCTTTTCTTTCTTTCTTTTTGTTTTGTTTGTTTGTTTGTTGTTTTTGAGATGGAGTCTCAGTCTGTTGCCCAGGCTGGAGTGCAGTGGCGCGATCTTGGCTCACCACAACCTCCACCTCCCTCTAATTTTTTTATTTTTAGTAGAGACGGGGTTTCATTATGTTGGCCAGGCTGGTCTCAAACGCCTGACCTCTGATCCGCCCACCTCGGACTCCCAAAGCGCTGGGATTATAGCCGTGAGCCAATGTGCCCAGCCAGCAGAAATCTTTAGGTTTTTCTATATATTAATATCATGTCATCTGAAAAGAGGAACAATTGGACTTCCTTTTTTCCAGTTTGTATGCCTTTTATTTCTTCCTTTTGCCTGACTGATCTTGCTACGGCTAGGACTTCCAATACTATGTTGAATAAGAGTGGCGAAAGTAAGCATCCTTGTTTTATTCCAGTGTTGTTGTTGTTTTAAGCTTGCTCTATATTAAGAAGAATATGTGACTTTGTCCCCACTGCCATTCATTATTAACTGATAGATGCTGCTCAGGTCCTATGTTAATAAGTATTCCAAGATGTTAGTGGAAAAGGGTATACAGCAATCTCAGCCATAGTCACTGAAAAGATGAACGGAAAAACTGATATATATTTGCCAACCCTCCTCTGTATTACTAAACCCTATGCTTTGTTTTAATTATATCCTCAAATACACACATACACCTCCTTTTAAAAGACTTATTACAGTCATGTGTTCCTACATCTGATAGTTGCCATGTGATCCAGGCAATTCTATCCAGGTGGTAGCCACCTGGTGTTGCAAACTCAGACATTCAAAAATGGGGTTTGCAAATTTACTTGTAAAAAGAAAATGGTAACCTGAAAAATTATAAATATTAACACACACACACATACACACACTTGTTTATTAATCATATTGCTTCAAAAGATTCTGATTAAAGACAGCGCTAACTAAATCATCTTGATAAACCAAAAGTGGGGAGAGATAAGGTCTAAAACATGAGGGTAGAGTCTGGAACTTTAAGAATGAAAGGTCTTCGACAGACGAGGCTTAAGAACATGGAAGAGACACTGAAAACAATAGAAAAGGAAAAAACACCAAAATCAAGCCTCTTTATTTCAGGATTTCTGAAGGTAGAAGCTGACTCTAAGGAACATCTTGTGAATGAGATGGTGTTAGACTCTGTCCCAAAATGGATAACCCTGAAACTGAAATCCACAAAGAGAAAAATCACATGAATTAGAGCTTCCGTAGTCTATCTTTAAACAGAATTTTTGGGGGGGAAATCTATTTAAAACAAGCATTTAGAAAAACATCCTTTTCCTGGCATGATTATTATGTGCTTCATGTTGGCAGGAAGACTTCATTTCCAGTGATATTTTCCAATTGTTAACATAAAAAAGTCCCTGCTGCTTTCTTTGCAATCCGTAATTTTGTATTTTTAATTTAGATAACTCAAGTGTCTCAAAGCAGAAATAAGCTGCATATTCATGAGCCCTGATTTGCTGTAATCATTATGTCTGAAGCTCTGCATCAGTGAAGACTCCCAGTATCTGAGTCCTTGTTCTTAAGCAATTATAACAGATTGGCCTGGAACTGAGGGAGTTGGGAGACCCCACTTCTTCGTTTTTCTCTTCGATGGGCTCTCTTGGTCTATCTGAGGTCAACTTTCTCTGCTCCCAAATAGGGCTGATTAATTAGTTGCTTCAACATTGGCAGGAGGGATAAAAGTCTATTAAATATGTAAATTAGAGAATTGTTAACCTTTCATCAATCAGCCTTTGGTCATAAACAGCAAAGGGAAAATCAGAGGAAAAGACAGGTGTATTAAAATGATCCAAGCAAAAAGTAAGGGAAATTTGGAAATATACGCCGATACGCAGATAGGCAAACAATGTATGATCTCAGTTAAAAACTGAGAGTAGAATGTTGGTTATCAGAGTCTGCTGGAAAAGGGGAGAAATGGGGAAAGGGAAGATGTTAATCAAAGAGGACAAAGTTTCAGCTAGACAGGAGGAATATGCTTTAGTGATCTATTGCACTGCGCAGCTTAAAATGATGTATTGTGTATTTCAAAATTGCCAAAAAATAGATTTTTAACATTCTCCTCACCAACAAGTGATAAGTTGGTGAGTTGATGGATATGTTAACTAACTTGATTGAATGTTTGTATAATGTATACATAGATCAAAGCATCACATTATATCCCATAAACATACACAGTTATTATTTGTCAATTAAAAATAAAAGAGGCCAGGGGCAGTGGCTCATGCCTGTAATCCCAGTACTTTGGGAGGCCAAGGCAGGTGGATCACGTGAGGTCAGGAGTTCAAGACCAGACTGGCCAACATGGCGAAACTCCGTCTCTACTAAAAAATACAAAAATGAGCCAGGCATGGTGACGCACACCTGTAATCCCAGCTACTTGGGAGGCTTTGGCAGGGAGAATTGCTTGAACCCAGAAGGTGGAGGTTGCAGTGAACCGAGATCGTGCCACTGCACTACAGCCTGGGTGACAGAGTGAGACTCCATCTCAAAAAATAATAAGAAGAAGAACAAATAAAAATAAATGAAAAAATAAAAAGGATTTTTAACTTCAAAAGAAGGAAACACACCAATAACACTTCGTATATGTGAAAAATGTGGATGTAGGAATGAAAAAATTATAACATGGCCAAAGAGTAAAGCCAAAAATAGTAGGAATTACAAAAACATCTAGAAATCATCTATCTTCCCATCTAAAACTTGGTTTCTCTTCATGGAAATAGCCCACATTTGTGATTCTAAGAAATGGAAGTTTCAATGTCACCTGTGCTATTTACCAGCTATCTGCCTAAGGACAAGTTCCTTAACCTCCTTATGTTTTGCTTTCTTTATCAGAACTGATACCTTCATCTGCCAAAGGGAATGATCACACTTTCCTCTTAAAGCTCGTTGGGAAAATTGAATGAGATGTAAGTAAAGAATACCGTATTGGGTCAGGCACAGTGGCTCACACCTGTAATTCCAGCAATTTGGGAGGCTAAGGCAGGCAGATCACATGAGCCCAGGAGTTCGAGACCAGTCTGGGCAACGTGGCAAAACTCCATTTCTGCAAAAAATACAAAAATTAGCTGGGCATGGTGGTATGCGCCTGTAGTCCCAGCTACGCGGGAGGCTGAGTCACAAGAATCGCTTGAATCCGGGAGGCGGAGGTTGCAGTGAGCCGAGATCATGCCACTGCACTCCAGCCTGAGGGACAGAGCAAGACGTTTCCTCAAAAACAAAAACAAAAACAAAGAATATAGTGTTGAATCAGCACAAAGTACACACTCAATAAATGTTAGTATCTTGCCTTGCTTTTGTGTTTCAAAGGTCTCAGAGCTCCCCTTAGCAACAATTCCAGACTACAAGTATCCCACTTAGGTTTTTCTTCAAAAAGATAGTACCAGAAGAAATCTCTAGTAAATCGTATAAAGCACTTACCCCAGTAGCTGGACAAAGTAGTAGATCAACACATTTTTATTACTGTATGTCTATTGTAACCTTTCCATTTTCCCCAAGAAAATGTCAGCAAGAAGAAACAAAGTACATTTGGAAACTAGCTTTTTTTTTTTTTTTTTTTGTAATTATTTGGCAACAGTTCTGTGGACACGTCGTTCAGTCCCCAAATCAGTCTGAATCAACAGCTAGGTTCCACACAAAACCTTCATTTTTCAGATGATGTATTTGAAGCACAGAAAGGTAAATCTGAGATTTTTAAGACCATGAGATCAAAAATAATTATGGATTTTAGGGCAATGGCTCAGCTTCTTCATATGGCTATATCTTTATATTTTAAAATCTGTATCTTTAAAAATCTAATCATTTCTGTCTTAAAAAAAAGATTTTTTTTTCTGTTTATTAGGCAAATTTAATTTGAGATATGGCCAGGCACGGTGGCTCACACCTGTAATCCTAGCACTTTGAGAAGCCGAGAAGGGTGGATCACCTGAGGTCAAAAGTTCCAGACTAGCCTGGCCAACATGGCAAAACCCCGTCTCTACTACAAATACAATAATTAGCCAGGCCTTGTTGCTCATGCCTGTAATCCCAGCTACTTGGGATGCTGAGGCAGGAGAATCGCATGAACCCAGGAGGCAGAGGTTGCATGAGCTGAGATCCCACCACTGCACTCCAGCCTGGGTGACAGGGTGAGACTCCATCTCAAAAAAAAAAAAAAAAAAAAAAAAAAAATTGAGATACATATTATCCGCATACATAAAGTTACAGTATATCCATTGATTTATAGAATTAATCTATACTAATGAAATAATAATCTTTTTCTATTGTTGAGGGCAAGGATTACATCTTAATCTTCTTTCTATCCCTAAAAGTGCTTAGTAAAATGCCTCCTAACAAGTATTTACAAAATAAATAAATAGAGAATTGTCTTTTTTGTTTGTTTCCCTACTCTTACTGACTCTTTCCTTACTGTGCCATTCACCAAAGACAGAGCTGCTCTTTCCTACTTCTGAATCTTTGCACCTGCTGTTCCCCTCCCTGGAACGTTCTTCCTCATCTCTTCAATTGACTGGCTTATTCTCATCCTTCAGTTATTAGCTTATGAGTCACTTCCTCAGCAGGGGCATCCTGGATTATGCATCATGAACCCAAGCAACTTATTATCTTACACCCTGGTGGCTCGTTTACTTGTGTCCATCACAGTGTGAATGACCAGTGCTGTGTTCTACATAAGCTAAATAAGACAAGGAAGCTTAACGGATCCACTGCTATATGCCAAGCATTGTGCCAGCAATTTAAAAAGGCTCACCAGATATTTATTGAAAAAATGAGCAAAAGAAGCTAAAGCAGAGACCCAGGATGAATGTTTTTACCTAGTATTAGGAATAAAAGAGCTGACTCCTACTTGTCTTATGTTAGAATTAGAAAATATGGACTCAGTGCACTTGATTTGCTTTCTTCGTTAATACAAAACTATTATCAATTAATTAAATTCATTGCAGCGTGCAAGTTTAGTACATTGGTGGTTCTAAAATCTTCACTCCCCAATCTGAAGCACTGGCTTGATTCTAGGCAACTATTACACCCTCTAAAATTAAAACTGGTTATTACATTGGAGATTTTGTGTTTCTTTTGATAATTGAGCTCCACTGGCTATTCAAGAAATCAGCACTTACGCTTCAGTTTTTTCTGGTTTGGTTACAGAGAAACAGCATGTCGATTCTCAGGACAATGATTAAAATGGCATTTCCCCCTCACCTCTACTTTCTTTCTATATAAGTGGATCAGAGCTGACAGGCCAATATAGCAGTACAGTACCCAGCTGACATTATTGACTGAAAAGCAACTACCTTACTTATTTTCTGTTGACTTAATGATGGGACAGGCACAAATAGAGCTTGCTGTCTTTGCTTTTAGCCCTTAATCCCGTCATGGTGCTCAACTACCACCATATTGATCATGTAGAGAGAAATATCCAGCTAAACTAAAAATCAGGCCATGGATCTTTTGAGACGATCACAATCACTCTTACATCTACAATTTTTCCCCTTTCATCATATCAATCATAGGAAAATGCATCTCAAATCCCTCATTAAAAATAATTCTTGCTGGAATAACATCCTTACATACTTTATAAATTTTACTTGTTAAATTGTCGGACTCTAAGTAATATATTATACTTTGTTCACACAAGCAATCATCCCAAATACTTAGAAATGCTTACGAGGACAGAAACTTAATCTAAAAAAAAGATTTTAAATTGAACAGAATTCTTATGACTAATATATTAAAGAATCATTAAAATTGACAAAATATGTTTTATGAGTATTTGATTTCATATTCATTCTTTTTTCTTGTATTTTTGAGCCACTTAAAACAATTTTTTTTCAGGTCTCACACACAATTCTTACAAAGCTTCTAAAACCCGAATCCTGTCTGCCAATAGTGCCTAAGCAGAAAAATCAGCCTTACGCTTAACTAATTCCTGCAAAAGTCCGAGTTAGACCTGATCACTGTCAATAGATAATCATTCTCTTTATGAAAACTGCCGGTGGATTATCTTGAAACTGTGCAGCAAAGTAAAATAAATAAATAACTTTCATCAAATAGAGAAATGAAGAGGCTCTTGATCTCTTTCAGAAATATTTTTGACAGTTGTTAATACAAGGTTTATCAAATAGTAAGCCCTCAAATATTTTCACTCATATGAGTTTCTTTAGAATGGGCTCAGAAATATCATCAGTTTTTCCCCCTAAATCTAATACCCATTCGTCTTTACCTGGTGGTAGAAGTGAATATATTGAAATATTTTACCCTGAACTTGTATTTCTTTGTGTTTAACTGTTTGGAAACTTCTGATATGCTTTAATCTCTTTGCAGAAGTTGTCGTAATCCATTTCAAAGAGACAGTTTACATACAAAACATTCTTTCCCATATCACGGCAAGAACTTCTAGTCACCAATATTTTTTAAGAAAGTGTATGTGGGGTGCAAATGAGAAGATAAAATAATCCAGAGCATGACATATTCATATTCTTATTCCCTCACCATTCAGTTTTAGCATTTGGTGCAATTTGAAGCAACGTTTTCAAATTGCATTGTTGATTAGGTAATTTTCCTCTGCAGCTATCCAGTTTTTCTGAACCTCATCTTGAATTGAGTGCATTAATATTAAAGTTTGCAAAATAGCAACCTTGGAAAGAACGTGCACTCTGACTTTTCCCCTTACAGAGGTGACTTCATCAGTGGCTCCAGCTCTCTGATGCCCAATCAGCTGCCTAATGATGATGATAATTATTATTTATTGAGCATTTGCAGTATGCCAACGCTGCCAAGCACTCTACATGCATTACTTCGCTTAATTTCTACAACAACAATATGAGACAGATATTATTATCTCCATTCTATAGAGGAGGGAGCTGAGGCTCAGAAAATTTAAATAAACTACAAAATCTCACCAATGAGAGACAGTATAATCGGAATTCAAAGCCATGCAGTGTGACCCAGAAGTTCACAGTCCTAACTAGTTTTTTCTTAAGTGGATGGTTTAATCCAACTAGCTGTTTAATAAGGACAAGCAAAATGCTAAAAGATGATCATTTCTTTTTAAAGTCCGACAATTTTGACATTGTGGTGACAAAAACACTACGGCCTGGTCTCCCAAAACTGAGCTGATTATTTCTTATTGTCAATTATTCAAAACGATGCAACTGGCAGTCAATACAGATAAAAGATTTCTGAATGTGGGGTGGAGGGCTCAGGTATTCTCATTTCAGCGACATCAGCTTAAAATATGTGCTCTAAGAAAGTCAGAGCTTTTTCGTCTTCAAAGTAAATATTGATTGACCTGGTTTTTTTTTTTTTTCCTAGAACTTTTGAGAAAGATGTGGAAAGAGAATTAAAAGGTAAGCTCAGCTAAGAACATGATCAAGGAGAGGATCAAAAAATAGAATGCCAATGTTCTGTCTCTTTGGCTTTACATTTTTCCAATGAACTAATAATCTATTCTGATATCTATCTGAATAACTCCACCGGACTTGGGTGATTTGTCGGGGAAATTGATAGCCATAGAACTGAGAATATTCTTTTCCATTTGTGAAAATCTGCATTGTCTCTTTGAAGCTTCCTTCTGTGTGATCTTTATTAAACATAAGCAAGGGAAGCACAAAATTCACCAGAATTCAATGGAGCTTCTCATTTACTTTCTTATATGTCATCCCTCTCTCTCTCCCTCCCTACTCTCTCCCTCCTTCCCTCCCCCACGTACACAGAGACACACACGCGCACACACACACACAATGAAAATGACCTTTATTTACTTCACCGCTGCATGCACACCTCAGCTATTCATGGGCTTTTATGATTCTAACGTTATTTATTTCTATATGCTTTCATCAAAGATTTCTTGAGTACTGTTATGTGCCAGGCACTATGAACAACATCAAGTACAGAAGATGAATGATCTGTAACTGCCATTGAATTTTGAAGGATCTTTAGTTAAAAAGAGTCATTTTTTAAGAAAAGAGCTAACATTTTTCCAAGCATTTATATGCCAAGCCAAGTGATCTTCATTTATTCTCTGCCTTAGTCATCACAAGAGCCTCAGGATGTAGGTACAATTATTTCCTTTCATTTGTCAATTGAGATAACTGAAGCTTACATAAGCCAAGTAATTTACAGGGGATCACAGACTTAGTGACAGAACTACTGCTGCTGTTACTACAATAGTAGAAGCTCACTTACATTAGGCATCTACTATGTACCATCAATTGTTCTAAGCACCTGATATAGTTTAGCTTACTACTCTTATTACCCACCATTTACTGATGAAACCAGTAGCAGAGATATTAAATAAGTTCTCCAAAGTTACCAGTAGAACTGGGATACCAGTTGTTCCTTTTTTTTTTTTTTTTTTTAAACAGAGTCTCCCTCTGTCACCCAGGTTGGAGTGCAGTGCAGTGGCACGATCTCGGCGCACTGCAACCTCCGCCCCCAGGTTCAAGGGATTCTCCTGCCTCAGCCTCCCAAGTAGCTAGGATTACAGGCGCGTGCCACCACGCTCAGCTAATTATTTTTGGATTTTTAGTAGAGACAGGGTTTCACTGTTAGCCAGGATGGTCTTGATCTCCTGACCTCGTGATCCACCTGCCTCGGCCTCCCAAAGTGCTGGGATTACAGGCATGAGCACCATGCCTGGCCCCAATTGTTGTTAATAACTCACAGAATCAAGTCTGGCTGTGCCAAAACTCATGCTTGTAATCACTATGAAGTTGAAAAATAATGTATGGTCTCCATGATTAGGACAATATTCCAATCTGCCTGGTCAGAGAACACTAATGAAAGAGGAGATACTGAAGAACATGGTTGATTCAACAGATCAAACATAATACTTTGTGATCTCAATCTACAAATTGTTTTCTGAAGCTACAAAATTCGGCAGAGACATAGGGGCCATGAAAGTCCAATTCCGTGGCTCAAGTTTGCCAAATTTTCCTTACCTACAACAAAGGAGTAAGTGACTAAGTCATCTATCACTTAATAATACTTCCCAGCTAAGAATCATCTACTAATACTTTCCAGCTTTGAGCAGGGTGTTCCACAAGTATAAGGAAAGCAGAAATCAGGTGCATTTTAACTTAATGTTTTGTTTCAAAACCCAGTCATAGTGACTGGTGCACAGTAGCCACTCAATAAATTGTTATTAGATAAATGTTGGAAAAAAGCTTTCTGAAGAAGCACTTTGTAGTATTTGCAGTGCTGGGCCTGAAGCAAATGAGGCTCCTGTGTTGGCACAGAATTTAAGGGACATCAAAAAACTCCTTCGGCTTCGGGCTCCACTGTTCTTACGAAAAATGTAGATGTTTCACTCATCATAAATTATTTTGCACCAGTTTTGCCCCAGCCCTGATTATACGCACTCTTCCTGATAACTTCCTGCCACTTACTAGCTGTTTTATCACATATAAGTTACTGAAAGTTTTCTGAGACTCAGTTTCCTCGTGGGTAAAATGGGAATAAGCACTTTTAGTTTATCATACTATTGTAAGGAGCAAATCAGGTGACATGTGTGCAATCTCTGACTCAGTGCAGAGCATAAAATTGGTGCTAAATAAACATCACTTCCCTTGCCTGACAAGAGAAGTGTCTGTTAAGTCTTTTCTTTACATGGTTAATTATTTTACTTAATTTTTCTTCCCAAGAAGATCAACCAATCCTTTATAGGATCTATCATTCAAACTGGTTATTTCTCCCAACAAGTTGGCTCTCGGGCAGACTGTCTGAGCTCAGGGGTTCGAGACCAGCCTGGGCAATGTGGCAAAACCCTGTCTCTACTAAAAACACAAAAAATTAGCCAGGCGTGGTGACACACTCCTGTAATCCCAGCTACTCGGGAGGCTGAGGCAGGAGAATCACTTAAGCCTGGGAGGCAGAGGTTGCAGTGAGTTGAGTTCATGCTACTGCACTCCAGCCTGGGCAACAGAGCAAAACTCTGTCTCAAAAACAAATGAACAAAAACGAAGCTGCCTCTCTATGATGCTGAGATAGCAGTTGATACAGAAAAGTCAGACAGATAAAATGGCAGCCAAATGTTGCTTTATTATTGGGCTGGACTAATACCACTCATGGTTTCCACCTTGTGGTTTTGTCAGCCTATCTGACAGACACAATTTATATACAGTAGAAACTCTCTTACCAAACTCAGTAGATTAATGGAAATTCTTGATCTCCTCTGCAAAACCTACTGACTAGTGGCCAGAGCAGACTGAATGTCTGAGGCTTGTAGATGACCTCCTGGAATGCCCACACACTTCTGCTGCCTCCACCTGTGCTGCCTGCTTACTAAGAGTGTGTTTGTAATTAGACAGTAAAATGTAATACATAAGGCAAAGAAAAATCAGTGCAAAAAGGGAGAAAGGTTGCTATTTCTATGAGAACTAAGTTGAATGCTTTCGAAACAATCGATAAAGGCAACATAAGCCAAGAATATTAAAAAATGACTCAGGCAAGGAGCCTGTCTTCCTGGATTCACAAGGAAGTAGAGGATTTTAGGTATGGATGCAATTTTAATACAAAGTAGGAAGTGGTGCTGGCTACAGGAAAATCACACCTAAATTTCTATGCAAATAGATTACAGTTTGGAGCTCAGGGGTTACAATTCTAACATTCAGTTAGAATCAGAGATTTAATTTCAAAATCCTAATTAAAACTGATTTATTTCCAGCCAGGCACTGTGGCTCACACCTGTAATCCCAGCACTCTGGGAGACCAAGGCAGGAGGATCACTTGAGGTCAGGAGTTCAAGACCTGCCTAGCTAACATGACAAAACTCTGTCTTTACTAAACATACAAAAATTAGCCAGGCATGATGGTGGGCGCCTGTAATCCCAGCTACTCAGGAGGCTGAGGCAGGAGAAAAGCTTGAATCGGGAGGCGGAAGTTGCTGTGAGCCGAGATCACGCCTCTGCACCACTCCAGCCTGGGCAACATAGCAAGACTCTGTCTCAAAAAACATAAAAATAAACTGATTTATATTCTATAACAAATCTAGAAAAGGCTAACATGCCATCCTGCAAATAAAACCTGTGGAACTTATAATGTTGCAATGCTGATAATATATATTTTTTTAAAAACTTGTGTATGATTCTTATTTCATCATAAAACCTGGGGTTGAATCTAGCTGTACTTTCCTAAGATGCAATAAATCTACTAATCGCAATGACTATCCTTCAAGAATTTAATGAGCATGGTTTACTGGCAAATTCATTTCTACCTTTCAGCTGGGTGGTCTGGGGCTCTTGCTGAGCCTCTCTGACCGTCAGTTTTCTCCTATGTAAAACTGTGGATAACAACACGTATTTCATGAGGATGCTGTGAGAATGAAATGAAACAATTTATGTAAGCGCTGCCACATGGTAGTTACCCTTCTCTGCCGCAAGGCAGTGCCCCCACGGGTTTAATTAAAGCTTTGGCTCTTTGCCTCTCAGTGAACAAAAAACTTTGAGTGTCATAATTAATGGATGAAGTCCAAAAAAATAGAATGTCAAAACCACGCGCAGGATAAAAACGAATGAGCTGGCATTCTTTTCAAACTCAGGCTCATTTCCCCCCATAAATTTAGACAGGGCTGGCTGCTTGAAAAATGGCATGAGACTGCCATCTAGTGGCTACCTGGAGGAAAACCAAACCCCTCGTGTTCAGGAACCAGGACTAGAGAATCTTTCCAAAAGGCACCTCTAATTTTAAAAACACCCCCTCAACACAAGACTTGATTGGCAGATTGGCAACAACGTGCCAACTTCCTTAATCACAGCAATGAAACTACTAACACATTCTTCGAGTTCTCCTCCACTGTGTGCCCCACATTCCCAGCCAAGGCCTTGCTGTTCTGTGGTTTCACAGGCTTCCACCCTGTCAAAACCAGCTGTCAGCCAGCTGTTACCCTAAAAAGAACCTGATTCATTTACATTGTAATCTTATTAAAAATAATTCCTACTGCAAAGTAACCCCATGGGGATTTGCATTTTAATTTGATTACATTTAGATACTGTTTGACTTTGCGTTGGGTTTTACTATGTAATTTTTACTATGTAATTCTTACTATGTAATTCTTGGCTATGCGATTATTTAAGGCAGTGTCTCTCCAACTGCATCAAAGTGCATCCGAATATTCTGGAGGGCTTTTTAAAGCTCAGAATATGGGGCCCCATCACTACGCTTTCTGAAAATGTGACTTTCTAATGAGTTCCCAGATACTATTGAAGGAAATCAAAATATTTTACCCCAAAGTATATTTACTTGACGTATTTTGAGATGGTTGTCAAAGAGCCAGCAAACAGAAGTAGCCCTGCAAGGCTGTCTTTTGTGGGGAAGATTTGCATCTGTAGAGAATCTGCATTAATGCAGCTAGGTCCTCCCTTGTCCAGATCTAGGAAAGATCACCTGAGAATCTGACACTTTTAAACATCTGAAACATTTACCACCTATCCTCTCTGAAGGCTGCTAACCTAACAAGGTTAGGTTACCTAACAAGACCACCTTTGCTAATCAAGCCGCTTCTTCTCCCCCTCCCATAACCTGTTTTGCCACTATAACCTGATTGACCACCATAACCTGATTTCGGCCATGCAGTGGGCCTTCGTCATTTCTGTAAGCTTGAGATGCACACTGCATTACGGGGCTGGGCAGTCAGGCTGTAGTCCTTCCCATGTACACGTTAATACATTTTGTATACCTTTTCTCTAATTAATCTGTCTTTTGTGAGTTTATTTTTCAGCAAACCTTCAGAGGGCGAAGGGGAAGTTTTTTCCTTGACCCCTAGAATATGACATTGTTTATCTGGGGACCACGATTTGGGAATGATGGACCAACTTCTAATGACAGAATTTCATAATGAGACAAAGCTGATGAGCAAGACCATTTTTAAAAGGCATTTCTGCAGACTGAGACAAGAAAATAACACGTGAACAATACAAATTATTTTAAATTACCAGGCCCAGAGAGACATTAAAATGAGACCAGAATCATGCCCTTTGAACGATGTATTCATTTCTTGAAACTGATTACTGTTGCTATAAGTAACTATAAATTAACTAACAATGCAACAATGGACAACATAATCCACACTCTATAACTTAACAATGTGTAGCCAATCATTAATCAATGTTATCTCTAGAAACCAATGAGAATTCCTGACAATTTTATATCAGCCACTCCCTGCCCCATTTTTTTGCTTTTAAAAACCTCCCTGCAGCCGGATGCGGTGGGTCACGCCTGTAATCCCAGCACTTTGAGAGGCTGAGGCAGTGCATCACCTGAGGTCAGGAGTTCAAGACCAGCCTGATCAACATGATGAAACCCCATCTCTACTAAAAATGCAAAACTTAACCAGGTGTGATGGCACGCGCCTCCCAGCTACTCGGGAGGCTGAGGCAGGAGAATTGCTTGAACCCAGGAGGCAGATGTTGCAGTGAGCCAAGATCACGCCACTGCACTCCAGACTGGGTGAAGAGCAAGACTCTGTCCCAAACAAACAAACAAAAAGGCCGGTGCGGTGTCTCATGCCTGTAATTCCAGCACTTTGGGAGGCTGAGGTGGGCAGATCACGAGGTCAGGAGATCGAGACCATCCTAGCTAACACGGTGAAACCCCGTCTCTACTAAAAATACAAAAAAATTAGCCAGGCGTGGTGGTGGGCACCTGTAGTCCCAGCTACG
Source organism: Chlorocebus sabaeus (assembly GCF_047675955.1). NCBI lineage: Eukaryota > Metazoa > Chordata > Mammalia > Primates > Cercopithecidae > Chlorocebus > Chlorocebus sabaeus. Next base: position 19,016,655 of record NC_132926.1, on the reverse strand, counting down.
AGGGAGGCTGAGGCAGGAGAATGGCATAAACCCGGGAAGCGGAGTTTGCAGTGAGCCAAGATCATGCCACTGCACTCCAGCCTGGGCAATAGAGCAAGACTCTGTCTAAAAACAAACAAAAAAAAACCTTTCCTATGTTACCACCTACATTTCTTAAATTCTCCACTGCCACCACTGCACTTGAGGTGACCACCACCTCTCTCCAAGTCCGAGCATTTATGTCACTTCCTCCAGGATAATCCCCCTGACCACCAGTCTAGGTTCGGGGCCTGTCTGAGGACTTTCACAGCACCTACACTTCCTTCCACACTCAGGCCATGACCACAATAAATGTAAATTGAGGGTTCACTTGTTCCAATCCCAGGCCAGATGCTGAGGGTTATACCATATACACATTGTATCTCAAATGCCTGGGGCAGGGCCTGGCTCAGAATAGGTGTTCAGTGTTTCTTAAATGGATGAACAAACGAATGAATAAAAATGAGCACATGAGTAGCTGCCCTCTCCACTTGGCCCCTCCTATAAGACATAAAAAAGATGTGTAACTCTGAGTAAAGTGTTTTCCAGTTCAGAGATGTCTGGACTCGGCAGGAGCGTGCTGTCTTCCCAGAGCATCGTGAGTGGCCGTGATCTGAGTAACATATCACTGCTGTGAGTCAGGCCTACACTCAGGACGTGATGCAAGCAATGCTTTGCTTACGTTCAACAGACACATTGAAGCCTTATGGTACATCAGGCGTTGTGCTAGAGACACCAAGTATCAAGATCTCCTAATCGCTCCTGTGATCACACAAACAGAACAGTAGTGCAGGACCCCATAGGAGGGAGAAGCAGTGTGGGCCAATCATGAAAAATGCATTAGGCCTTTGTAATGAGTCGCATAGTGGCCCCTGAAAGATGTATCCAGGCCCCAGCGCCAGTAACTGCGAACATGATGCTATTTGGAGAAAAGGGCTTTGCAGATGTAATTAAGTAAAGAATCTTGTGATGAGATGATCTGCATTTAGGAAGGTCCCGTGTTCAATGACTAGCATCCTTCTAAGAGAAAAGAGAGGGAGATTTGAGAAAAAGAGAAATACGGAGATGGCTATGGAAAGCTGGAGGTAGAGACTGGAGTGACAGGCCAAGGAATGCCAAGGATTGCCTCATAGGTATTTATTATTTCCCACTCACTACAGGATTTTTTCCCTTTATTTTTTCCTTTTACCTAAAATCAGCCGCTTTATAACTAGAACATACTGTGTATCCATATGGTTGAATTCCAGGCGCTGGAACGCCTTTTGTTGTTGGTAAGAGACTCCCTGTCTTCTTCCACAGATCATGTAAACTACCTAACTGTGCAATGCTGTTTGCTCAGAGCGTTTTTTTTTTTTTTTTTTTAATGGAGTTTCACTCGTCACCCAGGCTGGAGTGCAATGGCGCCATCTCAGTTCACTGCAACCTCCGCCTCCCAAATTCAAGCAATTCTCCTGCCTTAGCCTCCCGAGTAGCTGGGATTACAGGCATGCACCACCACACCCAGCTAATTTTTGTATTTTTAGTAGACGGGGATTCACCATGTTGGTCAGGCTGCTCTCAAACTCCTGACCTCAGGCAATCCACCCGCCTTAGCCTCCCAAAGTGCTGGGATTACAGGCAGGAGCCACCACACCTGGCAATTCATAACATCTCTTAATAGAGAACCCTGTAAAATAAGATTTTGAAAATAAAAATAAGATAAATACATATTTTTAACTCAAACAAGATCTTGTCAGACTACTTACTTTGAAACACATGGTCTTCTTCAGTACTTGCCCCTAATGGCAGTAGTCTTAATAAGGATTTAATTTCGTAGGAAAAATGTTCCTTCTCAGCCCCCAAGTCAAATGTCCTCATCATCTTACCCTCAGAAACTCTACTCACACTTTGCCCAAGCCCCCAGAACTCACCAGTCTGGATCTGATCCATCTCCAAGACCAAGCGGGGTGGTGCTCACACACCCCTGATCCTCTATCTGTGACAGCAGCCAGTGGACCAGAGAAGCACTTGATCTGCCTAAGACATCACAGGCGAGTTCAGTGGGCACTCTCTGAGCCAGTTCCTAAAAGTAGAGCCTGGGCTTCCGGTTCACTCTAGGGAGACAGCACATGGTCCTCCAGACTTTGCCGACCTTATACTGGTCTATATGATCTAGGGTCATCAAAGTGTTGCTTTTGCCCCCTCTTCAAATTGTGCTGTTTAAACTTCTATTTCTCCATCTTCATCACTATCATGTCTCCTTGGGGTTGGAATCTCAAGGAGCCAACGTAATGAAATGTTCATAGCAATAAATGGTCTCCATAATCTTTGCAGTGAATAAATCAACTCTATGTTGCTGTCCCAGTAAGCTTTTAAATATCCTAGTTTCATATGAATTTACATCGGGCCATAATGAGGCAATGGGACAACATTTAAACCACATATAGACTACGTGGCGTTTAACTCACCAACTCAAGTGTGTAAGAAATTTCACATTTATTTCCTTTAAACCTACTTTTCTCATTATGTCCTTCTGTAGAGTTCCATGGGAATCTGGGGAGCTTATAAATACTTGAAAAAATCAACAAAAGTGATTTAATCTTCAGCCCATTGTGATTGCCGCCACTGTCCTCACTGTCTGATTCTGCAGGGCCCCTTGAAGTGGGTGGCTCCCCCGCAGCCATGACACTGGGGTGCAAGGCACTTTGCCAAGCCACCCTAGGTTTCAGGCTCCTAGAGTTGGGCACTCCATTGGCAGTTTCTTCTGCAGCTTTGTCGTTCTCTAGGTAAGGGCAAGGGCTGCTGCCAAGATTCCATCACGTCATATTGCTATTGTATCATGGCCTCTTACCACTCTAGGAGAGGGGCCGGAGCGTCCCTCATTATGCAGCTGAAAGTCCCTCTCAGGCAGTCTGAAGTCTGGCTTTGCTAGAACTCTGCGCCGGCCTAGAATAAACAGGCCAAAGGTGCTCACGTGCCTGCTACCCCTGCAGTCTGAATCTTCTCCAGTCAAGACTGCTGTTTCAGGCCTGATAATGTGTGGCCCCTGGTCATTTGCCCTTATTTGTACATCAGATGCCCTATCCCAGAAAAGGAGATGATGAATCTCTGTAATATGCATCACTTCATTATTTTATATCATTTTTTAAAATTATCTGATACTCTATAAAGTCATGCAAAAAGATTAAGGGCATATTTGAACTGCCTTTTAACAAGGCATGCTGAATATATGGTTGATTGTCACTCCAGTTCAATAAAAACTCACTAAAGTAATAGTGAAATAAATGTAAAAAGTCTAAATTCAAAATGTAGAGAATGGGAGAGGAGATAAAGAAGAAGAAATTAACATTTTTTTTTGAGATTGAAAGTTGATAAAGGAATGGTAACTGATTTACCAGAGCTGAGAAACCTTAAAACATGACTTCAGGAAAGAAGTTTCCAAAAAAGAAATCCTATTCAGGAAAGAAAGAAAAAAAGGAAGGGAGGAAGGAAGGAAGAGAGGAAGGGAAGAAGGAAGCAAGGGAGGAAGGGAGGAAAGGAGGGAGGGAAGGAGGGTGAGGGAAGGAAGGAAGGGAGGGAGGGAGGGAGGGCTTTGGGTTTCCCTAACCTTTAACCTACAACTCATGGGAGTAAACAGGGAGTGACAACAACAGACCACCATAACAGCCATCAAAATCCCGCCTCTACTAAATATACAAAAATTAGCTGAGCGTGGTGGTGCCTGCCTGTAATCCCAGCTACTTGGGAGGCTGAGGCAGGAGAATCACTTGAACCAGGGAGTCAGAGGTTGCAGTGAGCCGAGATCCTGCCACTGCACTCCAGCCTGGCGACAGAGGGAGACTCTGTCTTTAAAAAAAAAAAAAAAAAAAAAAAAAAAAAAAGTATGAGGCAACAATCTCTTTCTTCTCAAATCAGAATCATAACTCTCACAACCCAATATTCACTTAATGCTCTATTCCAGTAATTTTCAGCATTTGGTGCCAGTAATCAGACTGGTATTTGCATAAAAGTGTAAAATGTGTCCATTTCTAGAACTTTCTGATTGGCAAAGGGACAAACGAAAAAATTTTGGAGGAGTTCTTTTCCCCGCCATCTGTGGAACTTTCTCAATGGGCACATATTGACCATGGAAATTATCAGGTCTGGTTATAGAAATGTCAATCGCTTTTAGCCTTTAAGTTCAAACACAACATGAAGAAGGCACTGCTGATATTCTTGGCACTCAGTTGCAACAGAATCATTCTTTCTTTATAGAATTTTATATGACTTTCAAGTCCATTTCCTTTTCTGACTTTCCTTGGCATGTTCCCTTTTTTGACATTCATCTTACAAACTGTCTAATCTTTACTAATTTTATAATTAGGTGGTTTCAGAGTTTTAAAAGAGAACCCACACTGATAATATTTTGATCATTTTGGATGGCAATATTTCTGTACAAGTTGAAGCAGCAGTGACAACAGGCTTCTTAGAACACTCTCTTCATATTTTGAGATTAGTAAATTTACAAAAATAAATTCTACTTTGCATGGAAAGTGGGGCTCACTTGGTCCTTAGAAAAGTTGATTATTTCGGCCAGGTATGGTGGTTCACACCTGTAATCCCAGCACTTTGTGAGGCCAAGGTGGGCGGATCACAAGGTCAGGAGATCAAGACCATCCTGGCCAACACGGTGAAACCCTGTCTCTACGAAAACTACAAAAAATTAGCCAGGCATGGTGGCGGGCACCTGTAGTCCCAGTTACTTGGGAGGCTGAGGCAGGAGAATGGCGTGAACCCGGGAGGCGGAGCTTGCAGGGAGCCGAGATCATGCCACTGCACTCCAGCCTGGGTAACAGAGCAAGATTCTGTCTCAAAAAAAGAAAAAGAAAACAAAAGAAAAGTTGATTGTTTCTTTACAGAACTGGCCCATGTATTGTAGAATATGTGGTTGCCTCCATAGTATTTGAAAGTTATTGAACATGCTGCCTAAATATCTCCCTGAGAGGTATGCGTTATAATCTAAAATTTCCACTTTGACATTCATTCCTTTAGATCTCAATGTTACCTAATTAAAATTTGTATACTACCATTGGGAAATGTGGCAGATTGTATTTTCCAAAAATAGCCACAGCAATATTTCCGCTTTCACATACTCCATCAGATCGTTACCACTCCCCATCAGGATTCGGAGCCTCTTTTCATTTTCCTTGAATTGAGGTAGGCTGTTTGGACTGCCCTGACCAGTGAGAAAACAGAAGAGATGCTGCATGACTTTTGTGATTAGTTCATAAAAGACAATAAAGCTTCTGCATGGCATGCGCTCTCTCTCTGTGTCTCTCTTTCTCTGTCTTTATCTCTCTATCTCTGTGCTCATCCCTGGAACCCGGACAACATGCAAGGAGGCCAAGTACCCACACTGAAAGGCCACATGTAAGTATTCTGGCCATACCAAAGTTGAAGTTCCAGCTCACAGCCAGCATTAAAGCCACATAGGTAAGCAAGTGAAGCCTTCAGAAAATTCCAGTTACCAGCCTCCAAGCCACTTGAGCTGCCGCTAGCCAAGTGTAGTAGAAATGAGCTATCCGCAAGTCTTCCCAAATTACAGAATTGTTGGTAAAGCAAATGACATCATATGCTTAAGTCACTTCATTTTGGAGCTTTTTTTTTTCTATTCTTGGTGTTTTGTTTTGTTTTTATATAGCCATAGATAATCAAAACAGGACTAACACATTAATATTGGTACAAGTTAGTTTTTTAGATTAGCAATTTCATAGCAGATATAAGAACCACAGGGATGATAGCATGGTAAAGATAAGATTTAATGAAGAGAAAAGGGAAGAAGGGAACTACTGTATCTAAAGCAAGACTTTTTCTACTTATGGTGAGTGGACCTGGCAGGGATGGGAAGGGGTGGAGAGAAGAGAGATGGCAGGATGGCAGGAGGAGAATATAAGTAAGAATTTCCAAAAACAAATTCTTTGGATGGGGAGTATAGATTAGCATGCCATATTTTAGAGCAATAAGACTTTTTAAAAATAAACATGCAAAGCCTAGTTTTACTTACCATTATCAGTAATTTTCAAGACCAATTTTTCATTTCATGTTTTATGAGGTAGCCAAGACTCCAAACTATCTACAGCAGAGTTTTCTATACCACTTCCACATATAACAAACATTTCAGAGGAAAACAACCTTCTACGACCCCTTTCCTCTACACCAGGAAAGCTCAAGTTATCCACAGACTTCGATGCATATGCCTTATCGTTCTCAGGAAACCGTTGTGACTTCTTTCTATGTAATACACACACACACACACACACACCCCTAGGTATATAACTATATATATAAAAAGAATCCCATACACACATATTTTTAACCTCAATGATGACAGAATACAATAAAGTGTCGCAAAATAATAAACAAATGGATATAGCAAATGATTTACCTTACTAATTGCTATTTAGTTTAATATTGTCATTATGGCATAATTTCCCTGGAGAGAAATCAATTATAAAATGCAGGAGTTTCTAAATCCACCCAAAAAAATCATAACAAGAAAAAAAACTGCATGAAAAGTTACTATAGAGAAATTGATCTAAAAAGTACATGAAGCAAAAACTCACAGAATTGAAAGGTAAAATAGACAATTCCAAAATAAAAGTTGGATACTTTATACTCTGCTTTCAATGATGAATAAAACAATTATGCAAAAGATTTCATAGGAAACCAAAGACTTGAACAACACTATAAGTTAACTAGACCTAACGTACATCTATAGAATACTCCACCCAACAACAGTAAAATACACATTCTTATTATTATTATTATTATTTTTAATAGAGATGTGGTCTGCTATGCTGCCCAGGCTGGTCTCGAACTCTTGTGCTCAAGTGATTCTCTGCCATGGCCTCCCAAAATGCTGGGATTATAAGTGTGACCCGCTGTACCCAGCCAGTACACATTCTTGTAAGGCACAAACAGAACATTTTTCAGAATAAACCATAGACTAGATCATAAGCCAGGTCTCAATAAATGTAAAGGAATTAAAATCATACAAAACATATTCTCCAACTACAGAGAAATAAATTTAGAAAATAACAATGAAAGAAAGTTTGAGACATCTACAGAATAATTGAAAATTAAACAAGAGACTCTCAAACAACCAATGGGACAGAGAAAAAATTTAAATTTGAAAATACCATGTGATGAATGAAAATAAAAACAACATACCAAAGCTTATAGATGCAACTAAAGAGGTGCTCAGAGGAAAATTTATAGTTTTAAATGCTTTTTTTAAAAAAAAATCTCCACTCAACAATGTTACCTTCCACCTTAAAAAACTAGAAAAAGAAGGGCAAACTAAAATCAAAGCGAGACCAAGGATGGAAATAATACGGTTAAAATGAAAATAAATAAAATAGAGAAGAGAAAAACAGAGAAAATTTTTACAAAAATTTGTTTGCAAAGATGAACTAAAATGACAAGCCTTAGCTGGGAACAGCGGCTCACACCTGTAATCCCAGCACTTTGGGAAGCCAAGGCGGTTGGATCACCTGAGGTCAGGAGTTTGAGACCAGTCTGCCCAACACGGTGAAACTCCATCTCTACTAAAAAATACAAAAATTAGCCTGTCATGGTGGTGCGCACCTATAATCCCAGCTACTCGGGAGGCTGAGGCACAAGAATCGCTTGAATCCGGGAAGTGGAGGTTGGAATGAGCCGAGATCATGCCACTGCACTCCAGCATGGGCAACAGAGTGAGACTCCATTAAAAAAAAGAAAAAGAAAACAACGCCGGGCGCGGTGGCTGAGGCCTGTAATCCCAGCACTTTGGGAGGCCGAGGCGGGCGGATCACCTGAGGTCAGGAGTTTGAGACCAGCCTCAACATGGAGAAACTCAGTCTCTACTAAAAATCCAAAATTAGCCAGGCGTGGTGGTTCAAGCCTGTAATCCCAGCTACTGGGGAGGCTGAAGCAGGCCAATTGCTTGAACCTGGGAGGCGGAGGTGGCGGTGAGCCCAGGTCGCGCCACTGCACTCCAGCCTGGGCAACAAGAGCGAAACTCCGTCTCAAAAAAAAACCCACAAACTTTTAACAAAATTGACCAGAGAAAAATAAAATTCAAATTACAAAAACCAGGAATGAAAGAGGGATATCACAACCAACCTCAATGAAATAAAAAGAATTACAAAGAGATAATATTCATAACTATATGCTAACAAGTTAGATAACTTGGATGAAATAGAAAAATTTCTAGAAACATACAAACTTTCAAAACTAACTCAAAAAGAAATATAAAATCTGAATAACCTTACAATAATTAAATATAATCAGTTTAGTAGTTTTAAAACTTTTCACAAGAAAAGTCCATGTCGAGATGGCATCACTGGTGAATTCTATCAAGCATTTAAAAAAGAATCAATACCAAGATGGTTCATTATGTAAAAATCAATGTAATACACCATATTAACAGAATGAAGGGGAAAAAGTTGTATGATCATCTCAACTGAGGCAGAGAGAGCATCTGACAAAACTCAACACTAATGATAAAATCACTCAACAAACTAGGAAATAAAAAAATTAGTTTCCCAGAACAAACCATAAATGAAAAGCCTACAGCTGATATCGTATTCAGTGGTTGAAAGACGAAAAGTTTATCCTCTAATATCATGAAAAATTGCCTGCTTTCAATATTCCACATAGTCCTAGCAAGAACGATTAGACAAGAAAAATAAATAAAAAGCATTTGTGATGGTCAATTTAATGTGTCAACTTGACTGAGCTAAGGAATACAAAGATAGCTGATAAAATATTATTTCTGATGTGTCTGTGACGGTGTTTCTGGAAGAGATTAGCATTTGAATCAGCAGACTGAGTAAAGAAGATCTGCCCTTACCAGTGTAGGTAGGCATCATCTAATCTGTTGAGGGACTGAAGAGAACAACAAGGCAGAAGGGACAATTCTCTCTTTCTTCCTGAGGTGGGACATTCATTTTTCTCTTGCCCTCAAATATCAAAGCTCCTGGTTCTCAGGTCTTTGGACTGTAGCCTTACACCAGTTTTCCTCCCATCTTTGTTTCTCAGGCCTTCAGACTCAGATTAGGAGATACATCATTAGCTTTCCTGTTTCTCAGACCTTCAGATATGAACTGAATAACAACACTGGCTTTCTCGGCTCTCCAGCTTGCAGACAGCAGATCATGGAACTTTTCAGCCTCCATAATCATATGAACCAATTCTCATTTTACATACATACATATATATATATAAAATTAGTACTGTTTCTCTAAAGAACCCTGATTAATACAGCATTCAAATTAGAAATAAAGGCCAGGCGCAGTGGCTCATGCCTACAGTCCCAGCACTTTGGGAGGCCAAGGTGGGCGGGTCACCTGAGGTCAGGAGTTTGAGACCAGCCTGGCCAACATGGCAAAACCCCATCTCTACTAAAAATACAAAAATTAGTCAGGCATGGTGGTGCACATCGGTAATCCCAGCTACTCAGGAGGCTGAGGCGGAGGTTGCAGTGAGTCAAAATCGCACCACTGCACTCCAGCCTGAGTAATACTGTGTCTCAAAAACAAACAAACAACAACAACAAAAGAAAAAACCTGGAAATTAAAAAGTAAAATTATCTTAGTTTTATGATTTTATATGTGAAAAACTCTAAAGATGCCATGAAAATATTATAATTAAGGGGCTTGGTGCAGTGACTCACGCCTGTAATCCCAGCAGTTTGGGAGGGTGAGGCAGGCAGATCACTTGAGGACAGGAATTAAGATCAGCCTGGCCAACATGGTGAAACCCCATCTCTACTAAAAATACAAAAAATTAGCTGGGCATGGTGGCACATACCTGTAGTCCCAGCTACTCGGGAGGCTGAGGCAGGAAAATCACTTGAGCCCAGGAGGCAGAGGTTGCAGTGAGCCGATATCACATCACTGTACTCCAGCCTGGGCAACAGAGTGAGACCCTATCTCAAATAAATAAATAAAATAAAATAAGATAAAAAGAACATACGCAAGTCAATAAATGTGATACACCACATAAACAGTATTAAAAACAAAAATTACATGATCATCTCAATAGATGCAGAAAAAGCATTTGACAAAAATCCAGCATCCCTTTATGATTAAAACTCTCAGCAAAATCAGCATACAAGGGACATACTTTAACGTAATAAAAGCCATTTATGACAAACCCACTGCTAACATAATACTGAATGGGAAGAATTTGAAAGCATTCCCTCTGAGACTGGAAACAAGACAAGGATGCACACTCTCACCATTCCTCTTCAACATAGTACTGGAAATCCTAGCTAGGACATTCAGACAATAGAAAGAAATAAAGGGCATCCAAATCGGTAAAGAGGAAGTCAAACTGTCACTGTTTGCTGACGATATGACCATTTAATTTGAAAACCCTAAAGACCACTCCAGAAAGCTCCTAGAACTGATAAAAGAATTCAGCAAAGTTTCCAGATACAAGATTAATATACACAAATTAGCAGCTCTTCTATACACCAACAGCAACCAAGCAGAGAAACACATCAAGAACTCAACCCCTTTTATAATAGCTGCAAAAAAAAAAAAAAAAAAAAAAAAAAGGAATATACCTAACCAAGGAGTCAAAAAACCTCTACAAGGAAAACTACACAACACTGCTGAAAGAAATCATAGATGACACAAAGAAATGGAAACACATCCCATGCTCATGGATTGGTAGAATCAATATTGTGAAAATGACCATACTGCCAAAAGCAATCTACAATGAAATCCCCATCAAAATACCATCATCATTCTTCACAGAATTAGAAAAAACAATTCTAAAATTCATATGGAACCAAAAAAGAATATGCATAGACAAAGCAAGACTGAGCAAAAAGAACAAATCTGGAGGCATCACACTACCTGATTTCAAACTACATCATAAGGCTATACTCACCAAAACAGCATGGTACTGTTATAAAATAGGCACATACACCAATGGAACAGAATAGAGAATCCAGAAACTCAAATACAGCCAACTGATCTTTGACAAAGCAAACAAAAACATAAAGTGGGGAAAGGACACCCTTTTCAACAAATGGTGCTGGGATAATTGGCAAGTCACATGTAAGAGAATGAAACTGGATCCTCATCTCTCACCTTATACAAACATAAACTCAAGATGGATCAAAGACTTAAACCTAAGACCTGAAGCTATAAAAATTCTAGAGGATAACATTGGAAAAATTCTTCTAGACTTTGGCTTAGGCACGGATTTCACGACCAAGAACCCAAAAGCAAATGCAATAAAAACAAAGATAAATAGCTGGGACCTAATTAAACTAAAGAGCTTTTGCGGCCAGACACAGTGGCTCATGCCTGTAATCCCAGCACTTTGGGAGGCCAAGGTGGGCAGATCATGAGGTCAGAAGATCAAGACCATCCTGGCTAACATGGTGAAATCCCGTCTCCAGTAAAAATACAAAAAACTAGGCGTGGTGGCGGGTTCCTGTTGTCCCAGCTACTCGGGAGGCTGAGGCAGAAGAATGGCGTGAACCCGGGAGGTGGAGCTTGCAGTGAGCTGAGATGGTGCCACTGCACTCCAGCCTGGACAAAGAGTGAAACTCTGTCTCAAAAAAAAAAAAAAAAAAAAGAGCTTTTGCATGGCAAAAGGAATAGTGAGCAGAATAAACAGACAACCCACAGAGTAGGAGAAAATCTTCACAATCCATACATCTGACAAAGGACTAATATCCAAAATCTACAACTAACTCAAACAAATCAGTAAGAAAAAAAAATCTCATCAAAAAGTGGGCTAAGGACATGAATAGACAATTCTCAAAAGAAGATATACAAATGGCCAACAAACATATGAAAAAATGCTTAACATCACTAATGATAAGGGAAATGCAAATCAGAACCACAATGTGATACCACCTTACTCCTGCAAGAATGACCATAATCAAAAAATCAAAATACAGTAGATGCTGGCATGGATGCGGTGATCAGGAAACACTTCTACACTGCTGGTGGGAATGTTAACTAGTACAACTACTATGGAAAACACTGTGGAGATTCCTTAAAGAACTAAAGGTAGAACTACCATTTGATCCAGCAATCCCACTACTGGGTATCTGCCCAGAGGAAAAGAAGTCACTGTTCAAAAAAGATACTTGCACACACGTTTATAGCAGCACAACTCACAACTGCAAAACTGTGGAACCAACCCAAATGCCCAATAATCATTGAGTGGATAAAGAAACTGTGATTTTATACATATATATATATGGATATATATACACACACACACATATACACACACTATATATACACACATATATACACACACTATATATATACACATATATGTATGTATATGTATTTACACAATGGAATACTACTCAGCCATAAAAAGGAATGAATTAACAGCATTTGCAGTGACCTGGATGAGACTGGAGATTATATTCTAAGTGAAGTAACTCAGAAATGGAAAACCAAATATTGTATGTTCTCACTGATGTATGGAAGCTAAGCTATGAGGACACAAAGGCATAAGAATGATACAATGGATTTTGGGGACCTGGGGGGAAGAGTTTGAGGCAGGTGAGGGATAAAAGACTACAAATATAGTGCAGTGTATACTGCTTAGGTGATGGACGCACCAAAATCTTGCAAATTACCACAAAAGAACGAAAGAACTTACTCATGTAACCAAATACCACCTGTACCCCAATTACTTATGGAAAAATGAAAAAAAATAAAATAAAATGTTGGTTTTGTTTTTGGACAGAGAAAAAAAATTTGTATGCGTTTTACTGATAGAGACTTCATATTATCTGCTCATTTTAACTGTCACTACCATGCTGTATATTAGATCCCCTGAACAGTAGAAAGGTGATTGTTAGGGCTAGGAGTGGGGAAAATGGAGAGATATTAATCAAAGCATACAAACTTTCAGTGATAAGATGAATAATGCAACGTTTTTGAACCTTGTGGGAAAGAGATGAATTAGAGGGCTGCTCCTTACAAACTGGGGGTTGGTGGAGGGCAGAGGAACTGAGACTCTCTATTCCACAGAGGACATTTTATTTGTTTTGATATTCAGAAGATGTCCTTAGGAGTGCACCTGCTTTTTTTTGTTTTGTTTTGTTTTTTAAAGAAAGAACATTTGAAACTGCAGCAATAATTAATTATTGGCCCAAGAGGGCTTTTTAATATCTTATCCTTCACCAGCAACTTCATAATAGGCCCTTTTCCTTTCTAAAATGCTTACTGTTAAGGGACTTATGCGCTAGTGAGTATTTGAACAAGTTAGCCCTTAATTACTCAAGATAGTTCAAAATTTATTGTGAAATGTTTGTCTAAAAAGTAATAGTTGTCAGGCACAATGGCTCATACCTGTAATCCCAGTGCTTCGATAGGCCGAAGTAGGAGGATCGCTTGAGCCCAGGAGTTCAAGACCAGCCTGGGTAACATAGTGAGACCCCGCATCTAAAAAATAAAATAAAACAAAAATTAGCCAGGCATGATGGTGCATGCCTGTAGTACTAGCTACTGGGGAGGCTGAGGTAGAAGGATCACAAGGAGTTTGAGGTTACAGTGAGTTATGATTGTTTCACTGCACTCCAGCCTGGATGACAGAGCAAGACCCTGTCTCAAAAAGAATATATATATGTGTATATATAAAATACATACATTATATATATAAATATATGTATATATTATATATACATATATAGCAATAGTGAAGTCTAAGACAGTGAATTCAGTTGAACAAAGTATAACTAAGCAATAAAATTCTGAGCTTAGTTTTCACAGGTACATAAGATAGCATTTCTTCGTTCATGAACTTCAAATCATTTCATAAACACATACCATTAAGAAAACATTTCTGGAGATGTAATTCCAGAAGGGAAAGTGAGACGTGCAATGGGAAACAACAGGAGAATGAAAAGTCTTGAGCTGAGTCCTAACTCATGAACCACAAGCCAAGTGACTTTGAGTAAATTATTGAACCTCTCTGGCTTTATTGTTCTCTCCCAAAAAAATATGGATCACAATCTATTATAGACTGAATTGTATCTCCCTAAAATTCATATGTTGAAGCCCTGACCTCCAGTGTGACTCTAGTCGAAACTAGGGCCTTTAAACACATAACTGAGATAAATCCCATATGATTGGCATCCTTACAAGAAGAGACACCCACAGACCATGTGAAGACAAAGTAAGAAGGTGGCCACCTGCAAGCCAAGAAGAGACCTCAGAAGAAATCACACTTAATGACACCTTGGTCTCGGTCTTCCCAGCTCCAGATCTGCAACAAAATAAATTTCTGTTGTTTAAGCCACTCAGTCTATGGAATTTTGTTTGGCATCCCTAGCAAATTAATACATAATCACTGTCCTGAAAATCTGGCAAGGATTCTGGAAAGAGTGGATGATAAAATAAATGTGAAAGTCCTTCATAAACTATGAAATTTACCAAAAAGAGAAGGTATCATTATACCTCATGGGATCATCATTTGCCTTCATGTATAAGGGACAATCCACTTAAGGAAAACAGAAGACCAAAGAAAAAACAAAAATATTGGTTTATGTTTATTAGCTGATAAACTTCTCAGCTTATTAGGAAGTTATTAGAAGTTATTAGGTCAACTTCTCCCACTTTATGTGGTCTTAGGAGATGAAGTCCACTTTATGGTCAGAACAACGAGAAGACTAATGTTACTGTAAGGACAAAGACCCTGATAAAATTGCCCAGTTATTGATGTCAGCAGTGCCATGGGTTGTAATTTATTCCTCTCTCAGAAGATGACTTGTTTCTACAGATAATAATAATATCTAACATTTATTGAACACTTACATGTACTGTTTTCCAACTATTAGCTCAATTAATCCTCACAACTTTTTGGGTAGTACTGTTATTCAAAATATGAACATCTTGAGGCTGAAAGCTTGTAAGTAGAGAAACTGGGACCCAAACTGTAGTCGGTCCCTTAGTGCCTCAGCCAAATCACTGCTATTAGTTATTAAAAGTTCTTCTATAAGGCCAGGAATTACAGAAAATTTCATACAAAAATCTGCACCAATGTGATTTGGTACTATTATTTATCACCTCCAAATATTTTCACATCCATACATACTGTGTTTATCATTACATGATGTAAATATATATTTTCATTGAAAATAGAAACATCCATAATATACCTAAAGATTTTATTCTGTTTGACCTAAATCTATGCATGGGTAACTTCCAACAAAAGCTAGGTATTTTAAGAAGGCTTGAACAAACTGATGTGCTGTTCTATCATATTTTCACAACATAAGGGTACATAAACTCCATGTTTTTATGTATTACTCTTACTTCAACACTGATGTAAAGCTCCTAAATTTGACAAGTGAGACTATTTTAAATCAGGAAGAGACCTTTGAATAATTTGAAATGAAAAATCAGGCATATAAAATAGCTACAGAAAACACAAACATTTATAAAACATTTTGTGATCATAACATCTACCCAGAGAATTTAAAGCATGCTAAATACATAGAATCTCTACTCTTTTGTGTTGTTTGCTTCCATTGTAGTCTGTATTTGAATAGAAGCTCCTATAACAATACAGCTGACTGAGTGTAAATTGACTAGTGTCAATTAAATTGACCAGTGTCATATGAGGCTTCAGATTGTTCCAGCAGTCACATACATCTTTACCCTGCTGGTTCCTTCCTGACATCATTTAAACAGGCATATATCTAGCTAATGTTTGAAAAGCAAACTCTCTTTCTCATCATCATGTCCACCCTCTGGGCATGCCTCTACCCCTTACAGTCAAGTTCCTTGTAAGAATGGTTTATATACTCATTGGTTTCATATTCTCTCTTTCTTGATCATACTATGTTTTATTCTCTCTGCAGCATCAGATACCAGTGCTCACTCTCTTCTTGAAACACTTTCTCCTGATTCCTGTAACATCCTCTCTTCTTATTTTACTCTTCCCTCTCTCTCTTCTCCTAGATTCCCTTTGGAGACTCCTTTTCCCTAGATTCTTCAACTCTCCTGAACTGATCTATTTCCATGACTCAAATCATCCCCTATTTCTGATGAGTCCCAAAGCTATCTGCAGCAACAAATGTTTCTCTAGCTGCCTTTTCAACACCTCCACCTGGAAGTCCCTCAGACATCTTGAACTTAAAGTTTTCCTCCAGCAAACCTGGTCTTTTTTCTGTATTCCCTGATAAACACACAAATAGAATCCCAATTCAAACTTTTGCTAAAGCTCAGTGCAACCTTCTGTTTTTTCCTAGGTTAAGGCAATGACCTTTAAACTGTTCTTCCTGCCTCCAGTCTTGGCCCATCTCTCCAGTCTCCACCTGATGCCAAGTAGTCATCCCAAATCATATACCCAATTGTGGTGTTCTTTTTAAAGTCCATGGTTGGTTCCCCAAAGTTTGCAAAGTCCTACATTCGAGAACGGTATACATGGTGTACACGGTCCCTCAACATGAACAACTGCTTCTCTCCCCAGTGTCACTGCTAAACCACCTCCCTCAACAGCCTCTGTACTTTAGCCAGAGTAACCTCTATTTCATTTGCAGAAATCAGTTTATTCTCTCTTTCTATTGTGCCTTTGCACATACTGTTGATTTTGTTTGCAGTGTCCTTTGCACCAGCCTCTTCACTTGGCTAAATCCCTAAAAACTCAGATCAAGAGTCACAGTATCTTGGAAGACTTCTACAAAGACCCCTTCCCTTCACTCCTTCCCTGACCCGCCTAATTTTGTTTAAGTCTTCTTGTGTGTTCCCCTGGTACCCTACACATAGCTCTGTCATAGCACTTATTTTGTGGTTATTCATCCATTTCCCTGGAAAGTTTTTCATTTGTTTTGTTTTGAAGACAAACTATAATGTGGAATACATTACCCTAACTCGGGTGTTTTTCCTCCACACTCACCCACCAACCCTTGGAATGCCAAGGGAGGGCTCCTCACTGCCCTCTACCAGCCACAGAACCTGACAGCCACAGAGAGGCTTTGACCCTACCGACAGTAGAGGCAGTGAAAAACAACCTTGGGATGTACTAATTATTAGAAAACTGAGGTTTGGGGAGAGAAAAGAGAAAAGGGTTGGCGAAATCATAGAGGGGGATAAAGGAGTTAAAAGGATAGAAAGATAAAGAAAGTAGTAACCTGAAACAAGGAAGGCCTTAACTGCAGTATTTCATTTTCCAATTCTTAACTCTGCCAAAATGTTTTGTGTACATGGGTGTGTGTGTGTGTGTGTGTGTTTGCTTTTGGGGGAGGAAGGTTAGCAACCTAGGCAGAAACCTGGATAAGAAAGGAAATTGTTCTCCCATTCCTATCCCTTCTCCTTCCAAAGCAGGAGACAACAGAGACACCTGCAGTACTGGCTTCCGACTGGAGGACAATGACCCAGCTGATCCTTCTGACCTCTTACCTTCACAGAGAACAGTAGCCAACACACCCTGTGGCTCAAAAGCTGTAGTCGCAATTTTTTTTTTTATCTAGGATTACAAAATACAATGGTCTGGCACTTACAACGTTCTCAAGAAATACTTGTTGATGGACAAACAAAGTAAACAGTCAACATGGGCAAAATGTTGATTATTGAAGCTGGGTAATGAGTCTGAAATGTTCTGAAATAGAAACTTTTTTTAAAAACTGCAGAAAAATCCAAATTCACGTTTTGTGTAAAGTATATTTAGTAAATAGCAAACAGTTACTAAACAGAAGATATATAAAATATCCCACATTTCTGAAGATAATACTATCAGAGTCGTCAAAAGCATGTGTGTTTAAGTTCAGCACAATGACCTGCCACATGGGAAATACATAATAAAAGCAAACCCTATATACTACGTTTTTGGCTGGTCTTGACTTTGAGCTTTGTACTCAATAGAGTCTAAAGCCATTAGAGAACAGAGGATCCCCCTCTAATGTGACCCAGTGCCTTTATATAGCAGTGGTTACTTAACGAGTCAAAAATTTAGTTTTTCATGAAATATACAGTAAAACCTCAATTAATTGGAAGGGTTTACTTTACCTGAGTATAGAAGTGGTAGCTAGAACCTCTGAGTAGAAGCATATACATGAAATTGTTAATCTATGTTTTTTATGTATCCTTTCTCTCTCTCCTCCCAACTATATTTAATTTCACTGGTGTCCCAGGAACTAATAAAGAATCAAAGAAGCCACTGCCAAGCATGTTATCTTCAAATGAATAAGATAGACTAGATGCACTAGAGAATAGCTAGAGAAGTGGAGGAGGCTGTAATGCATAGTTACAGGAAGGATCAGAAAGCAGAAGGGGACTCAGCTGAGATCTTTTTGACCCTCACTTCCTTGGCCCTTATAGCTGGACAAGGCTACACACAAAAGTACTGGACATCTCCCAAGGAGCCTGAAAAGAGGGTAAGGTGATTGGACATTGTGTGCAAGAGGGAAGGCACAGACTGCCACATCTCCAAGATGCAAACAAACAAAGCCAACTGGGAATTTCCCTGTGAGGGCAGTATTTGACACACCGCCACTGTTTTATATCTGCTTGTTATAATCTTTGTTGTTCAAAGGCACGTCTACAGCCTACCATGCGGAGAATATGATTAAATCTTCCAGTTACTGCCTGGATTCTTGCCCAGCCTCAAGGCCATTATTCTGACCATTAGTTCTTATTGTACTTAACTGTTAATGGAGAAGAAAGTATGAGTGTAGGAATTGAATACATCATTGAGCCTAGAATATACCCCCAGAAGTCAGTCATTTAACAAATTTTTAATAGGAATTCATGATTAAATCCACACTTCTTTAAAAATAAATTCATAGTTAATGAAGGGCTCATTATCTTTATTTTACAAGAGTGGATAATTGAGTATTACATTTCCACATTTTGCTAATTAGGTCTTTTCAATTATTTAAATGATGGTCTATATTCTAACATTTTGAAATGAAAATGGCAGAGGGGGTTAAGGGAGGAAGAAAAGTAAAGAATATCAATTTGACTTGATTTGTATTTAATTAATGTCTCTCCAATACTGGTGAAATAATTTTTTATGTGAGAGATTTTAATAAAAAGTAAAAATATTTTAATGTAAGAGAAAATATTTTATTACATAAAAAATATTACCTAAAAGCCCTCAAGTGAAAATTTCAAGTATAAAAACGTATAGAAAGTAATACATGCAATTTAGATATTTTACCTGTGTTAAATAAACAATTCTAACACACTGATTATCCTTCTAGGCTGAAAACAGATGACTAAGTCTGACAACAGAGAAAACACAACCAAAGTGTGTTTGAGCAAGATATTTAAAAAGAAATAGTAATTTAATAATAAGGGCTACCATTTATCAAGAAATCTACTGTGATCTGGGAATAGTGACTACCTCTTTATGCACTTTCTATTATTTAATCCTCTTCATAACCCCATGAATAATGTATTTTTTACTTCCTATTGTTGAGAAAAGAAAATGTGATTAACTTGTTGAAAGTCACATGACTAGTTATGAGCTATTCCTGGATATGAATATAAGTTTATTTTATTCTAAAGTCCATGTGTTTATATTGCCCACAGGTTACATGTTCTACAAGGACAGGTAACAGTCTAATTTGTTCTCCATTGGCTTATGCTATGTGTTCAATAAATATTAGTTAATTTATTCATGCTTTTCATTGCTATAAAGAATTTTTTTTTCTTTTATTTAGACCAAGTCTTGCTCTGTTTCCCAGGTTGGAGTACAGTGGCACAATCTCAGCTCACTGCAACCTCTGCCTCCCAGGTTCAAGCGATTCTCCTGCCTCAGCCTCCTGAGTAGCTGGGATTACAGGCACATGCCACCATGCCCAGCTAATTTTTGTATTTTCAGTAGAGACGGGGTTTCACCATCTCGGCCAGGTTGGTCTCAAACTCCTGACCTCAGGTGATCCACCCGCCTCGGCCTCCCAAAGTGCTGGGATTATAGGTGTGTGCCACCGTGCCCAGTCTGCCATAAAGATTTTATGATGCTTTAGCCATTTTTTTTAAATTGTGCACATACATTCCTAATTTTAGGAATTAATAATAGGAACTAAAAGGCAAAAGGAGAAACCACATTTATAAACTCACACGTTACAGCAAAAAGAATTTTTAAATAAAATTATTTGTTAAAGGTTATAAATTGCCAATTTATGTTCACTAGGTAAGCTTTTATTTTCAAGAGGAAGAAAGGCCTCTTCCCCATTTGAGTCCCAGTTTTTTAAACTGATCTGATTATGTGTCTAAGGTATTATTGTGAGGTATTAATGTTTTCTTTTGTTTTTCCTTCCCCTTCCTCCCCACCCCTTTTCCCCCTTTCCAGAGTTTTGTTTTGTGGCATTGCCTTAGTTAAGTACACGGCAGGGCAAACAGCAGAGGTGACAGCAAATCTTCCAGATTTTCACTTTGTCAAAGTAAGAGAGACTGAACTGGGGCCATGAGAACAGAGACATCCAACTACTGTGTAATTCATAAGAGTTTAGAACTGACTCCTTGTGCACCCTTTTTCAGGCCCTTTTACTAATGGACTTTTCTCACTTGTGATGATCTGGGAGAGCGAGAGTGAGGAGAGTCTAAGAAGAGTTCAGGCGAATTATTTTCCCACTAACCTGGCATAGGAGAGGTTCATAGACATTAAATTATTTACAGTAAATAAAAAGAGTAATATTGCTTTACATTCTGGTCTGTAGACTGGGATTCACACTCACCACAATTATTCCTGATAACAGTCTGCCACACACCTTTCATTTTAAGCAACTGAAAAATTGTACCAACTTTTCTCTTTAAATTGGCTTTAAAAGCAAATTCAGAAAAATGCTAGAGGGTCAAGAAATTACACAGTCCAACTCCATTATTTGATAAATTGTACAAAAAGCAAACTAAGGCAAGAATCAACTGACTTTCAAAGTTCACGAAGAGGGCACTCTGGAAGTTGATAAACCACCGCACTATATAAATTCCACCACCTCTTTATCTGTAATGAAAAAAATCAAAGGTTGACTTTTTTTTTTTTAACTACTCACTGTATTTTTAGAAAGATGGGGCAGAACCACTGTAGAACTCCTAAACCCCACAGAACAAACAGTACATTCTGGAATGATACGCTGGCCAATCCGGCTGGCAGCCGATTGACCTGACCCAGGCAAGGGTTGGTGCATGGAGTATTTAGTTCGGCCCCCTACTGAATGAAGACACTTTGTTAAATTCTCCAATGAGAGACGCTTAGAGGTAGGGGCGTGGAAGAGGGCCGGGGAATTTGACGCCAGATAACGGGAAGTGTGAGCTGATTGGCCGGGCTTCTCACTCCACGGCCCAGCCATTTACGGATAGCGGAGGCCATCCATCAAAAGAATTACACCAATCAGAGTTGAAAATGCCCCCTTCTCGCGAGAAAGCCCCGCCCTCCAATATATTCCTCTGCAGGGCAGGCGCGGCCCCTTCGGCTCCGAGCTGACCCTGATCAGGGCCGAGTCGTCTCGGCTGCGCTGCCGAGACCTCCACCCAGGACAGCACCCCCTCCCCGGGCCTCTCTCCTCTTGCCTACGAGTCCCCTCTCCTCGTAGGCCTCTTGGATCTAATATCGTGGGGTGAGAGGAGCAGGCCCGGGGAGGGTGGTTACCGCTGAGGAGCTGCAGTCGCTGTCAAGGTGAGTGGGACTGCTCGGGGGTTGACCGCCAGGTGCGGGTGGGGAGCGGGGTTGGGGGCGTGGAGCGAGGAGTAGGTCTGGCCCGCGCCCTTTTCCGCAGTTAACTCTACCGCTGCTGTGAGCACAAGCCCAGGCTAGTCCGGGGCTGGAGGGGCGGAGCCGGATCCGGCCTCCTGGGGTGCCTCAGTGTCTGCCGGCCCAGTCCCAGGGACTAGCCTGGGGAGGAAGAATGGAACCCCTGCAGTTAGAGGTTCCTCACATGACCAACTCTGAAGATCTCCGCCTTCCTGTCTTTAGGTTGGTGTGGGGAGGAACCTTCCGTGTATCTAGGGCTTAGCTTGTGCCCGGGACATGGTTGTGTTATGCACACTTAAATCAATGGAATTCCCAGGTTCATCTTTCAGACTAGGTTAGCAACACCCACCCACCCCCCGCCCCAATGCGTGCTCCTAATGTCACCTTTTAAGTTTCCTTTCCTAACAACAATAAAAGTTGACTAATATTGTGTGCCAAGAACTGTGCTATACTCTGTTAAGTGGTGAATCTTGTTCAGTCTTCACATTCAGCGACAGATATTGTTACCCTCATTTTATAAATCTAGAAATAAGCTCAAGCTCATTATTGTTCAGTGTTTTTTAGGTACCTACTATATGTGCTAAGCTCTGCTAAGCTCTTTACGTGATTTCATTTAACTCACACAAATCTGTGAGGTAGGTCATAAACCTTATCCCTACTTTATAAATGAGGAACTAAGTACAATTAAGTAACTTGAACCGTTCATGTTGTTAAAATGTGGCAGAATACTTAACTACCATCTGCTTTTCACTTTCGGTATTCTGTCTTACGGTGTTTATTTGTGGTTATCTATTGACAAGGTATAAGTTGAACAAGTATTTCTTGAAGATTTGCATTTTATTTTTCTAAAAAGCATGGTTCCGGCCGGGCGCGGTGGCTCACGCTTGTAATCCCAGCACTTTGGAAGGCCGCGGCAGGCGGATCACGAGGCCAGGAGATCGAGACCATCCTAGCCAACATGATGAAACCCCATCTCTACTAAAAATATAAAAATTAGCTGGGCGTGGTGGCACACCCCTGTAATCCCAGCTACTTGGGAGGCTGAGGCAGGAGAATTGCTTGAACCGGGGAGTCGGAGGTTGCAGTGAGCCAAGATCGTGCCACTGCACTCCAGCCTGGCAACAGAGCGAGACTTCGTCTCAAAAAAAAAAAAAAAAAAGACACATTTAGGATGTGACCAACTTGTAGAAGGGAAATAAATAACAGATGGCACTTTGCAATGACTTAGATGCACTAGCCGCACTGGGGGATGGGAGACTTATAAATCATTTCTTGGCCCAGTGCAAAGATGGCCAAGAGAAGCAGGAAGGACTACTTACACTCCTTTCTGGTCTTTTTTTCTATATATAGATGATAGAGGTACTGACAACAACTGACTCTCAGAAACTGCTACACCAGCTGAATGCCCTGTTGGAACAGGAGTCTAGATGTCAGCCAAAGGTCTGTGGCTTGAGACTAATTGAGTCTGCACATGATAATGGCCTCAGAATGACTGCAAGACTAAGGGACTTTGAAGTAAAAGATCTTCTTAGTCTAACTCAGTTCTTTGGCTTCGACACAGAGACATTTTCTCTAGCTGTGAATTTACTGGACAGATTCCTGTCTAAAATGAAGGTATGTTTGAAGCTACAGTTTTGTAATTTTGCTCAGTGTGTTTTGGAGATGGAATTGTTACCTTTTGGCTGATACTCATAAACTTGACCTTTTTTATTTTCAGCACGTAGCCAAAACATTAATTTTGTCTACAACAGCATTAATATGATTTCTTATCATAAGAGTACATCAGGTATTAGACTTAAATTCTGAAATGAAAAGTAGTCTAATATCAAGTAACTAATTGCAGTTTCCTAGTAAGAAAATTGGCTGTTTTTAAAAAACCCTTCTTGATAGGTTGGATTGGTCCATTTATTTACTATTTTTAGATATAAACAAATGTATTAGTGGCAGAAATTTATTAGAGGCCACATTGTGGCTAAGAATATATTTCTTAATCACTACCCATATATAAAATTGTAAATGTTATAGCCTTAGACCTAGTCAAGACTTGCTTACGCTTGGCATTTCCAGCTTCAGTGTACATGCAGTGGGGAGGAGAGTGTATCTGAAGGAGGAGCAACTATTTTACTATACTAGATAAACAAGACTATGTCACTTTCAGAGCTGAACTGTTACAAATGCATCTGCCTTTCCCGTACACCCATGGTCACTGGAAGAAAATAAGATGATGTGGCAATTAGAAGGAAACTCATATTTTAGTCCTTGGTATCTAATACAGTGTATCACAAGAAAGGACTTCAATATTTGTTGAAGATTCAAGAAATTTGCTTCAATAGACTAATTAACCTCTTTTGACATTTCACATGTGTAGTCACTACCTTTGAATCTATAAATGTTACATAAATGAATAATATATAGCTGTCCCCTCAGGTATAATTCAGTTGAATGTGAGAATAAGATCATTGCTGTTATGTACAAGTCATAGTAAGAAAAGTAACTACCTTATTCTTTTAAAGAGGTATAAGTGTACTGCTGAAGAGGTTACAAGAAGAGAGAGAGCAGAGATATTAATACTGGTAACAGCTTAGTTTCATGTGAGCTGGAAGTAAACAACTGGATAAAGTTTTGACTGTGCCTCATACTGCAGACATTCAGAAAATTAAATGATAAAGATTACTAGTGGATAGAACCGTTAGAGGCAGAGTAAACAGTATATGCCATACTATTTTAAAACTGTTTTATATGTCTTCCCACAAAGACAAGAGCCTGGAAAAAATACAACATCCTGGAAAGAAATGGCTTATTTTGTAAATAAGCCATAAAGTATTTCAGTCCTCATATATCTTTGACTAGTTAACTTATTTGATCAAACTAGAACAATGTTTACTTATACTTCTACAGTGATTAAAAAAAAAAGTTTTTCTATGCTGAGCCAAACATACTGAAACTCAGTCCAGTTACTCAAAATTTGCTTCTAAGTGGGGTCCATAGTGTTGACAGGCTATAGTTTAGGTATGAGTGGATTGTGTTAAGTCTATCACAGCTGAGAAATAAACCTCAGATATACATTTTCAAACTGTCGGGTCTGAGTTCTAGATTATCCTTTATGTTTTAATTGAAATAAGGTAGAGTCATGGGCTTACTGGTTTTGTTTTGTTTTTTTAGGTACAGCCCAAGCACCTTGGGTGTGTTGGACTGAGCTGCTTCTATCTGGCTGTAAAATCAATAGAAGAGGAAAGGAATGTCCCATTGGCAACTGACTTGATCCGAATAAGTCAATATAGGTTTACGGTTTCAGACTTGATGAGAATGGAAAAGATTGTATTGGAGAAGGTGTGTTGGAAAGTCAAAGCTACTACTGCCTTTCAATTTCTGCAACTGTATTATTCACTCCTTCAAGAGAACTTGCCACTTGAAAGGTAAGTGACCTTTGTTTTGAACAAGAGAGATCTGGAAATCAGAATGGTATTGTATGGATATTGCATAAAATCAGTATCCTCATAGAATTCTAATAAAAATAAGTAAAATGACAGCTGTGGCTCTGTGAACTTTAATGTCCATCATATGTGAGAAAATGTTCCATTGTCAATAGCTTCATTAAAGCTAATTCTTGGGATTAAAGTACATTTCGACTTTTATAGAAACTAGTAAGAAAGCATTTAGCACAAATTTATGGAAAAAAGGACCTTCGGTAGATGTGGAAATATTTATTAAAGCTAAAAGAAAATAAATATTGATATCTGTGGCATAGTACTGTTCATTTTAATTTTTTGGCCCAAATCATTTAAAACTCCCATGTGGTGCCTTAAGAAGTTAGTATCTCTGATGGAAGGGGAATTCCTTTAAATAGTTCATTTGCTATGATAAATGTGCATAAGCTTCACTTTAAAACTTGACTTCAGTGTTTTTCTAAAAACATCTTTTGACTAGATGTAATATTATCTAATAAAAGTAATACCGTTTTCTTTTTAAAGGAGAAATAGCATTAATTTTGAAAGACTAGAAGCTCAACTTAAGGCATGTCATTGCAGGATCATATTTTCTAAAGCAAAGGTAAATATTTTATAAAGATTACGCCTATTTTGTGACCTGTTTTTATATTTGGCATTTACTTTAAATTTATCTCTTTTAGCCTTCTGTGTTAGCATTGTCTATCATTGCATTAGAGATCCAAGCACAGAAGTGTATAGAGTTAACAGAAGGAGTAGAATGTCTTCAGAAACATTCCAAGGTATGTCAAGGACGTAGCGTAAATCCTATTAACAGCTGTAAAAGAAACTAAACCCCTTCTATCTCCTGAAGTAAAATGAGATGTCATATGTTTATTTGAAACTTAAGAAGCTATCCTTAAATTTTTTTAATGAGCAAAGACACATGTTCATAGGATTCCTTTTATTAATGTAGTTAAATAAGGTGGGACTTACTTTGAGTAATAATTTTTTTAATTTATGTACAGATAAATGGCAGAGATTTGACCTTCTGGCAAGAGCTTGTATCCAAGTGTTTAACTGAATATTCATCAAACAAGTGTTCCAAACCAAATGTTCAGAAGTTGAAATGGATTGTTTCTGGGCGTACTGCACGGCAATTGAAGCATAGTTACTACAGAATAACTCACCTTCCAACAATTCCTGAAATGGTCCCTTAACTGGTAAATTTGGTCCGTTATTATTCTCCAGATACAGAAAATTTTCTAATGCCATAATTTTCAACTGAAAAAGAGTAATTATCTTCAAAATAAAATGGAGTTGGAATAGTAAAGGGGGAGATGACATCACTGATCTAGTCAACTAATATTTGAAGGCCTTTACTATATACAAGGTACAACACCTTAGGAGTAAGGAATTATCCAACCTCTGATATATACGTTAGCCATTTCATTAAATTTTCAGCTTAGAGAACTGCATCCTCCTTGTAGCACTAAAATCATGCTTTTTTTTAATTGTACATGATCTTGCTGTATGTAGACCCAAACTCTGACTCATTTAAAATTACATAAGCTGAGCAGGACAACAGCACCAGAAGTCTGAACCATGTATGAACTAATTTGAGACTGTTCACTTATAAGCAAAATCAATATGAACTTGGATATTGTACTTAAAAGAAAAAGTAGGATATGATAGATAGTCTCTACATTGGGTATCTGGAAACTGTCAGAATGTGTCAACACTATAGTAACCTATCATTACTATAGCAGCTGGACTACTAAAAAGTAGTTATATGCATAAAAAATGTAAACTTGCTTTCTGCATATGTGATATACATTCTTGCCATCTAAATTTCCTAACTCAGTGATTTATTTACTCTAAACTAAATGTTAACATTTAATACATCTACATATGATTATGAATATTAGATATGAACATTTCATATCTAATATTTAGAATACAGAATATAGAATACAGAATTAGCAAAGATTAGATATGAAATGTTCATATCTAATATTTAGTATTTAGGCAGACTGGCTTCTGTTAAGCTGGATTTTGTTTTCTTTATTTAAATAGGATTATTACAGCACCAAAAAACTTCGGTGAAGCCTTTCTCCACAACCTTGTTCTATGGATTCCATAATGTTACAATGGATTTAAGCTATGAAGCCTCAAAACATCACAAGATAAGCATGATGGTCTCAGACTTGGGAAAACTGCCTAATATTACGCTGTAGTAGAATTATGTTTAGCTTTGAATTCATCTGTGAAGCATTCAAATCAAAGCTAAAAGCCTAAATGTGAAATGCTAATGACAAGCCTGAGAAGGTAAACTGTGAATCTTCATTTCTATCATTGATCTAACTTTAGATATTGGATCAATATATTTAGGTGGTATTGAAAATGGTATTGGAGGAGTCACACTAATACTATCAACTATCAGTCTTCCCACAGCTTCAATCACTCTCATTATTCTAATCCTACTCCTACTTAATTTAAATATTAAATTTTAAGTTATGAGGTTTATGTCAAAAGGAACATTTCACAAATGCACTTTTAAGGCATAATTAGGGTTAACATTCTAGGCAGTATAAACACATCCCATAATGCAAGTAATAGATACTCTAGAGATGTGGACTTTATTGCTATATGGGAATTACATTTAAATTTGAGGGCATTTTATATAAAGAAAAATACAGACCTATAAAGTTTGGCATATTCATTAAGTTATCTTTTAATATTTTTTTCTAGAAAACAGGTGACATTTGTATCTACAATAAAAAATTTTTATACAGATCCTACTGTCGCAAACTGAATCCCATCAAGAAAATCAGTTTCTATTGTATTAGTAACTCAAAATAAATTACCACTTCGAAAACTTGCTTTCCCACACTAAGGTAAGTTCAGGCTAGATTCAACACTCCAGAAGTTTTTTTACTAAAGACTTTTTTCAGTTGGAAGTGATGGCAGTTTTATAAAAAGAGAATATACTTCCACTGATGCCCTTACTGTGCAAAAAAAGTCTTAAGAAAAGCAAGTAGACATCTTCATAACTATGAATGAAGCTGCTGAGGTAGTGTTTAGGATTCTCCATGTCAGTTAGTGAGTGTAAGAAGTACTGTGTTAAAGTGTTGTAAACAGTTAGTGCAATGTATAGCCTGAGTCTATCCAGAATGGCTGTAACCAATTTGACATCACGTTATGGATCAATACACAATGAAAAACCAAAGAACCACGTATATCTTATTCTTAACTTTTGTAAACCATGTTTTATGGGTAACTTTTCAGTTTTCTCAAAAGGCTGATAAATTTCAGTATTTTGAATACATCATTGTTAATTTTGAGTTGACAGAGGTAAACTAACCAACTACCATTATGTTTTAGTACTAAGGGATATACCTTTCAATAAAGTTACTGAAATTCAATCCTTTGCTGGGTGGCTTTTTTCTCCTCTGATTTAATTAACTTTTAGCAGTGTGGTAACAGAACATTATAAAAAGCTATCTCTACTCAGTATATTTAAATTTAGTGCTAAATTTAGATGCATAGTACCAGAAACAATAAAATCCCTATTAATAGTATGATTAATAGCTAATACTTTACTTTTTGTTTTTTCTAAGACAGGGTCACTCTTGTCACGCAGGCTGGATTGCAGTGGCGCGATCTCAGCTCATTGCAGCCTCTCGGCAGCCCAGGCTCAGATCCTCGCACCTTAGCTTCCGAAATAGCTAGTATTACAGGCACGTGCCACCGCACTCAGCTAAATTTTTTTTTTTTTTTTTTTTTTCTGTAGAGACAGTGTTGTCACTGTGTTGCCCAGGCTGATCTCCAACTCAAACTCTTGGGCTCAAGTGATCTGCCCACCTCGTTCTCCCAAAGTGCTGAGATTACAGGCATGAGCCACTGTGCCTAGCCTGTAATGTTTTTTTAATAGACATAGAATGATGACAAATAATTGTTTAATGTGCATTAAAAGTTGATGTTTTTGCATTATTAATCCTATTTATCACTCAGATTCATCACTGGTATGGATGCTATCCTTAATACATATTTACTCTTAGTTTCAGCCCACTTGAAGTTTTGTGCAAGCCCTCTTACCTAATTAAACAGCATTTCAGCAGCGAGGTTGCTAATGCCAGGTAACCACCATGTGTTATGTTAGCCTGCTTGGATCAATTGTAATTATTATTCGAATTGAAGCAATTAATATGAGTTTGAACTGTTCATGTTCAAACTAACATCCTGTAAAGTCAACACTACAAGGAGTTACTAATGAAAGAAAAAGTGTTCATAAAAGAAGCCTCCTTTTATAACTAACTTGCCTTAGACTTATTTAATAATTTTTCATAGTATTTTTTAAAAAGGTATCTGAACCTTGTACGTAACAATTATGAGACATCCTATCTAAAAACACATATTTTCGATTTAACATTTGTGGCTGGCAGTGATAATTTTTACTGTCTGGTACTATGAATCATCTCATTAAAATCCTCTCAACTGAATGAGGTTATCCCAATTTGCAAATGAAATAGACCCTAATGATTTGCCCCTGGTCTATACCTGGTACTTGGAGGTAGGATTCAAAGCCAGGCAGTTCTAACTTCAGAGGCTGTGCTCTTAACCACTCTGTACATTACCTCTCAAAATAGAAGATTAATTGGACTCAAGTGAAATTGCTTGTATAATTTTTAATCAAAACTATATTCTGGCCACATTAACTTCTGTGCTGTCATCATGATCATAGAATAATAACACTCAGAATTTCTCTATACTAATAGAATAACTTTGATAAAATATGTTATTATTTATTAAACCTTTTTTTCAGAAACCAAAAAACAGTAAACATGAGTCAAATAAGATGAATTAAAAGATAAGCCAATTTTTAAGGCTAAGTGCAGTGGCTCATGCCTGTAATCCCAGCACTTTGGGAGGCTGAGGTGGACGGATCACTTGAGGCCAGGAGTTCGAGACCAACCTGGCCAACATGGTGAAACCCCATCTCTACTAAAAATACAAAAAGCAGCTAGGTTAGGTGGCACACACCTGTAGTCCCAGTTACTCTGGAGGCTGAGGCAGATGAATTGCTTGAACCTGTGAGGCAGATGTTGCAGTGAGACAAGATCACACCACTGCACTCCAACCTGGGCAACAGAGTAAGGCTCTTGTCTCAAAAAATAAATTAAAAAGCCACTTTTATATTCATCAAAGTAGAGTTAGGAACAACCAAAATTACCAAGGATAATTAGGGACATTATATAATGATAAAATTCACCAAGACAGTGCTAAAAGTAAGCACGTATTATCAGATCTTAAAAATACATGAAGAGACCAGGTGCAGAGGCTCATTCATGCCTGTAATTCCAATGCTTTGGGAAACCAAGGTGGGAGGATTGCTTGAGGCCAAGAGTTAAAGACCAGCCTGCTTAACTTAGGGAGACCCTATCTCTCCAAAAAAAAAAAGTAAAAATTAGCTGGACATAGTGATAAACATCTGTAGTCCTAGGTACTGGGGAGCCTGAGGTGGGAAGACTGTCTGAGCCCAGGAGTTTGAGGCTGCAGCGAAGCATGACAGAGCCACTATGCTCCAGCCTGAGTGACAAGGTAAGACTCAAAAAAAAAAAAAAAAAAAAAGAAGCAAAAATTGGTAGCATTAAGAGGAGGACTGGACAAATTTTCATTTACTGTTGGAGACTTAAACATTCCTCTCTCAGTAGTCTATAGAATACAGAATTAGCAAAGATGTAGAAAAATGGAATAATCCTAATAACCAGCTAGATTTAATTGACATAAAACCCTTCCACCTAAAACAACAGAATAAGCATTCTTTTCAAGCACACATGTAACACTCACCAAGATAAACCACATCATGGGTCTTAAACCTTAACAAATTTAAAAGAGATGAAATCATACAAAGTATGTTTTTTGACCATAATATAGAAATCAGTAACGGCAAGAAAATCTCCGAACACTTGGAAATTAAACAACACACTTCTAAATAATTCATGATTCTACAGAGAAGTCTCAAAAAATATTTTTAAATAAATGAAAATATCATTGTGCTTGGAATACAGCCATGCTGGTGCTGCAATTTATAAAAATCGACTGCTTTTTACTAAACAAGAAAAAGGTCTTGAATTAATACTCTAAGCTCCCCCTTTAAGAAACTAGGAAACTCTAACTGGGTGTGGTGGCACACCACTATAGTTCCAGCCATTCAGAAGGCTGAGGTAGGAGGATCATGACCCTACAAGTTTGAGGCTGCAGTGAGCTATGATCATAACACTACTCCAGCCTGGGTGATGAAGTGAGACCAGTCTATTTAAAAAAAGAAAACAAGTCCAAACTAAACCTAAAGCAAGCAGAAGGAAGAAAAAAAAAAAAAGAAGCAGAAAAACAATGCAATTGTAAATAAGTTAATAGAGAACAATCAAAACAAAAACTAATTTTTGAAAAAAGTAGTAAAATTGATAAACCTCTGGCAAGATTGACAAAAAAAGAGAAGCTGCCAATCTTAGGAATCAAAGAAAAGATAACAGTATAGATCCTCATTAGAACACAAAGAAAATACCATGAACAACTCTATGCACACAGGATTAGATGAACCAATTCCTTGAAAGGCACACAGCACCAAAACTTAACTAAAGTAAACCTCAATAAATTCTCTATTTTCAAAAATTGAACTATTGTTTAAAACCTTACTAGCAAATTCATAAAACATTTAAAGAAGACTTAACACAAAATCTACAAATCTCTTCCAGAAAGAATAATCACCTTTCAATTCATTTTACAAGACCAGAATTAACATGATACCATACCAAGATAAAGATAATACAAGGAAAAAAAAAAATTGCACAATATCCAAAATGAACACAGACATAAAAATCCTCAAAAAATAAAAATCTAGATACATAAGCTGAATAATGTACCACGACCAAGTTTGAGGTTGGGAGGAAATATAAGCTGTTTCAAAATTCTGAAATCAATCAATAAAATCCATGATTTTACCAGTCTAAAGAAAAAAAAAAATGACCAAACTGATACAGAAAGAGCATAGAAAATTCAATATCCACTCATGAAACTCTGCTAACAACAAATTAATAGATGGGAACTTGCTCAACATGACAAAAGGGAATTTACGAAAGGCCTACAGCTTGCATACATAATGGTCAAAGACAATGCTTTCAAAATCCTAAGATCCAGAACAAGACTGGGATGGCCACTTTCTCCACTGTATTGTTCTGGCCACTGCAATCAGGCAAAAAATATCAAAGGCCCACAGAATAAAAAGGATAAAATAAAACTGTTCCTATTCGTAGTTTATGTAGAAAACTTAACAAGTTAACAACAAAATAACTCCCAAAACTAATAAAGTTTAGCAACGTCACAGGATACAAGGTCAACAAACAAAAATCAAACACATTTGTATATACTAGCAATGTGCAATTGGAAACCCATGTTTCAAAAATAATACAATTTAACAATAGTTCCCCCAAAATGAACACTGTGGAATATAGGCTGAAAAATGACATAAAATGCTGATAACTGAAATCAAAGAGGTCCTAAATAGATACCTCATGTTCATGGATTGGAAGACAAAATTGCATTCAAAACCCCAGTAGGATTTTTTGTAGATACAGAGTAGCTAATTCTAAACTTCATATGAAAGGCAAAGAAACTAAATTAGTCAAAACAATTTTGAAAAAGAATAAAGTTGAAGGAATTATGGTGCCCAGTTTTAAGACTTACTATAAAGCTATGATAATCAAGGCAATGTGGTATTTATGAAGGGATAAACACATAGATCAATGGAATAAAGTCCAAAACTAGACTCACATAAATAGCAATTGATTTTTGACAAAGGTGAAATGACAACTCAATGGGAAATAGACAATTTTTCAACAGATGATTTTAAAACATCATCCATATGCCAAAACATAAACCTAAATTTCACAGCTTATACAAAAATTAACCTAAAATGGATCACAGATCTAAATGTAGAACTTAAAATTATAAGACTTTTAGAAGAAAAAATCCATAGGCTGGGCACAGTGGCTCATGCCTGTAATCCCAGCACTCTGGAGGCCGAGGTGGGCAGATCACTTGAGGTGAGGAGTTCAAGACCAACCTAGCCTATATGGTGAAATCCCATCTCTACTAAAAGTACAAAAGAAAAAAAAAGGGCTGGGAGTGGTGGGCACACCTGTAGTCCCAGATACTTGGGAGGCTGAGGCACAAGAATCACTTGAACCCAGCAGGCAGAGGTTGCAGTGAGTGGAGATTGTGCCACTGCACTCCAGCCTGGGTGACAGCGAGAGTCTGTCTCAAAAAAAAAAAAAAAAAAAAAAAAAAAAAAAGAAAAGAAAAAGAAAAATTCTTCATGACCTGGGATTAAGGTTCCTAGACATGACACCAAAAACGTGATCCACCAACGACATAATGGATAAGACTTCATCAAAATTAAGTCTGTGCTTCAAAAGACACTATCAACAAACTAAAAGGAGAATAGGAGAAATTACAAATCATACACCCAATAAGGGACTTGTACCCAGAATATATAAAGACCCTTACTACTCAATAAGACAACAACCAAAAAATGGGTAAAGAATTTGAATAAGCACTGCTTTAAGGAAGATACCCAAATAGCCAATAAGCACAAGAAAGAACGCTCAACATAGTCATCAGAGAATAGCAAACCAAAACTACATAGAGATACCATTTCATATCTACTAGAATGACTAAAATCAAAAGGTCAAGTAAACAAGTGTTGGCAAGGATGCAGAGAAATTGGGACCTGTGTACACTGCTGGTGGGAAAGTAAAAAGATGTAGCTGCTTTGGGAAACAATGACAGCTCCTCAAATGATTAACATAGTTATCATATAACCTAAAAATTCTACTCCTAGGTAAGAAATGAAAACACATATGCACATAAAAACTTGTACACGTTTATAGCAGCTTTAGTCAGGACAGCCAAAAGGTGGAATTACCCAAAATGTCCAACTTACAAATGTATAAACAAAGTGATATAGCCATACAATGAAGTATTATTCAGACATACTAATGAATGTGCTGATACATGCTAGAATATAGATGAACCTCTTAAGACATGTTAAGTGAAAGAAGCCAGTAACCAAAGACCACATACTACGATTCCATGTACATGAAATGTCCAGAACAGGGAAATCCATGAGATGAAAAGTGGTGGATGGCGGGGGATGACGGGAGGATAAAAGCTAAACTATACGAGGTTTCTATCCGAGATGATGAGAACACTCTGAAATTGATTATTGGAATGGTTGCATTTATCTGTGTATATACTAAAAGCTACTGAATTATACACTTTAAATGGGTGAAATGTATGTTGTTACAATTAAGCTGTTTTTCTTAATTACATATGATTCCATTTATGACATGCTTGAAGACAAAAATATGGAGACAGGGATTAGATCAGTGGTTTCCAAGGTTTAGGGGCTGGGAGTAGGATGTGACTATAAAGAGAGCATAAGAGTTCTTATGGTGATTGAATGCTTCAATATCCTGATTGTGGAGGTGTTTACACATATCCGTACTTAAAATTCACCAAACTATACACCAAAAATGTTAATTTTACTTTGTTTACTCAAAATAAAAAATGTTGTTAAATGTCAAAGAGAATAAAATTAAAAGAAAAATAGCCTCTTCCCCGACAATTCATTCTTAAAATGAGCAAGACAGGAATCATAGGGTGAATGGACTGCCATGGCCTGGAGTGAGGTGTTAGGGTCCAGGCAGGGTGAGGAGGAGGATATCCCTGCTCAGCATAAGATGTGACGCCTAAGCAGGGTGAGGAAGACATTCATGTGGGGAGATGACCTACAATAGAGAATCAGGCCAGGCGCAGCGGCTCATACCTGTAATCCCACCAATTTGGGAGGCCGAGGCGGGCGGATCACCTGATGTTGGCAGTTCGAGACCAGCCTGACCAACATGGAGAAACCACGTCTCTACGAAAAATTAAAAATTAGCCAAGTGTGGTGGCGCATGCCTGTAATCCCAGCTACTTGGGAGACTGAGGCAGGAGAATTGCTTGAACCCAGGAGGCAGAGGTTGCAGTGAGCCGAGATCACGCCACTGCACTCCAGTCTGGGCAACAAGATTAAAATTCCAACTCAAAAAAGAAAAAACAAAAACACAAATAGAGAATCAAATAGGAATCAGATTTCTCACTGGTACTGAAAGGGGTTATAAATATGGAAAGGGAAAAAATGAAAATGAAGCCCATGGAATTAGAATTTACATGTGAACTCATGGTTTTCAATATACACAGATGCAGAAATATAGATGTAAAGACATGCATTATATATATACACCAATAGCAATTGCACACTAGCACAGATCTTGGCTTTTAAATATTACCCACTAAAGAGAACCCAGGCTCTACGGAAAAATGGCTGATTCTTGGGTTAGGTCAAGGACAACATGAGAAGTCTGGTATATCTTATGCTAGAGAGTAACAAATTGATTGAATAATGATGGGAACATGTCAGAAGGACACAGAGGCCACCCAAAATGGACTTCTACCAGCCAAATGTACAATAATTTTGAGCATCAATGTAATGAGAATAGGTTTTTAACCCACTGAATAAAATAGAAAATAATGAGATTATAGAGATATGATAAATTTAAAGTCTGATGAGAAACAAGGTAGTATTTTACAACTATCTTCTCAAAAAATAATTATAAAAATAACTACAGTGGAGAAGTCTGGCAGACACAACCTTAATCAGTCATCTAAGAAACACCATCAGAAATGAGACAAATTGAAATTATTAAACTATGACAAGATGTACTTCTATCACATTCCTGCCAAAGATGAATAACCTCAATCTAATCATGAAGTATCAGAACTCAAAATAAGGGATGTTCTACAAAACTAGCCCATAATTGTCAAAAGCACTAAGTTGTAAAAAGAACGAAATGAGAACTTGTTCCAGAATGAAGTAAACTAAGACAGCTGACATTTAAATGGAAGGCATGATTCTGACTGGATCCTCTTGCTATAAGGACATTATTAGGACAATCGGTTCAATGTGAATGAAGTAAAGGTCTGAGGATTAGAGGGTGGTAATGTGTTAACATAAATTTCCTGATTTTAATGGTTGCATTCTAGTCATGTAAGATAATTTGAAGCAAACAGTTATCAGTAATGAGGAATCATGTCTTCAACTAATTCACAAATGGTTCAGAAAGAAAAGAATCATCTGTAACTTTTCTATGCATGAGATTTAAATTTTTTTCAAGAGTTAAAAAGGGCAAAAAATAAATAAAAAGGACATAAATAGGACATTGAATGTCTATAGACAATTCCTACCTATATGCCTAAATCACTTAAGATCAAAACAATGCCACTGATATACAATTAGTGACCTTCACTTTCTGCCACAAAGGACTCACTTAATTACCATGTTCACACTTCTCTTTTGTGTTAATCCACTTCTACTGTTAGACTTTTAACTGTTTTTAAACTTCTTGACATAAAGTAATCCCTCAAGTAATAATATTCTAATTAAGAAATTTTCATTAACTCTTAATTACTTAAAATACATTTATGGACTTTTTCCTTTCTTAACATTGTTTTCAGCACTATAATTTTGTGTGAATTGTTATACTTAGACAAAGGGGTACACAATTCCTATTTAGAAAACTTTATTGAATATCATACTTATCAAAAGAAAAAGTTAATTTTCCCCAAAGGCACCCTTCATTTCACATGATCTATACTCTAATGTTCTTTTGTATTAAAAATATGGTTAAATATGGAATTAGTAAAATGCAGCATATAAAACTTCATGCTGAGCAAAAACAAGTCCAAAACAACTTTACCATGTATCCATAGAATAGTTCCCACAGTACATTTCCTACGTAAATCATGTTTGAATGCAATTTTTAGAACCATTTTAAAATATATTTTGCAATCTGTTAACTGTAGGCATCCACATTTTTCTTCCATTACATAATCTGTTTCTCTGATTAAGCTGGCAATATCTGCTAGGATCCACAGAATGCAGGAAAAAAAAGCAGTTATTTCTCAAGGTTTGAGAAATCTGGTCCACCTTTAGTGTAGTTTCCTGAGATTTCTGCTCCACTGAAGTCAAAACCAGGATTCTAAAAGATATAAAAATATATAATGAAATAAAACCTAAAAGGAAAAATACAAGTACAAACTGGCAATTGATAAAAAAGATATATAAATGACCAATAAATACATGAAAATATAACAGACTTCACTGTTGTCACCAAAATAACATTTAAAACTATGAGGCATTTTTCAACTCTCCTAGTTATAAATATTTAGAAATCATATGTATACTACAATGTTGACAAGTGTATGGGGAAACATATACTTCAATAAAAGTCCGTAGACAGATTTAATACCTAGCATTTTAATTTTTTAAATTTATTTATTTTTTTGAGACGGAGTTTCACTCTTGTTGCCCAGGCAGGAGTGCAATGGTGCAATCCCAGCTCACCGTAACCTCCGCCTCCCAGGTTCAAGAGATTCTCCTGCCTCAGCCTCCTGAGTAGCTGGGATTACAGGCATGCACCACCACACGCAGCTAATTTTATATTTTTAGTAGAGACGGGGTTTCTCCATGTTGGTCAGGCTGGTCTTGAATTTCCAACCTCAGGTGATCCACCTGCCTCTGCCTCCCAAAGTGCTGGGATTACAGGCGTGAGCCACGGCACCCGGCCTATAGCTAGCATTTTTTGAGAGCTTTCTATGTGCCACACAAATCTCTAAGAGCTATATATATGTAAGATATTTAACCCTCACAACAATCCTGTAAAGTAGTATGTCAGGCCTTAGTCTTTTTGGTGGGCTATTTCATTTATCCAACAAACATTTGTTGAGCTCCTACTGTTTGGAAGACCATTAGAGGTATGTAGAATTCAAGAGTGAAAAAAAAAACAAAAATCCCTGCTCTAGCGGAACTTATTCTAGCAGGAGGAAACAAACCATAAATCAACCAGTACAGGGGCTGGCACGCTTTTTAAAGAACTAGGTAGTAAACATTTCAGGTTTTGCAGGCCACATGGTCTCTAACACAAATACTCAACTATCTGAAAGACAATATACAAACAAATGAGCATATATGTATTCTAGAAAAGCTATAAAACAGGTAGTGGGCCAAATTTGGCGCAAAGGCTGTAGTTTGCCAACCCCTGATCTAGTGTTAAAAGTTGGTAAGTGATAATAGAAAAAACAGGATAAGGGAAATAAAATGATAATATTTAAATGGGATGATCAAAGTATGCTTCATTGAGCAATGATATGAAAACACAAAAGCCAAACTGTGGAAGAAGAGCATTGCAGTCAGAACGATAGCAAGGGATGGGCTGACATGTTCTTTAAGGAACAGCAAACAGGCCAGTATGGCAAAAGCAGAATCACTAAGAGGGATAGCAGTAGGGGAGGAGGTAGTCAAGGAGATAATGGAATAACTGAACAGATATGGCCTTGTAAGAGATAGAGAAATGACTTGCAGAGTTTGAGAAGTGGCATGATATGACTTGGATTTTAAAAGAACTGCTCCAACTGGCCGGGCGCGGTGGATCATGCCTGTAAGCCCAGCACTTCGGGAGGCTGAGGTGGGCGGATCACGAGATCAGGAGATTGAGACCATCATGGCCAACACGGTGAAACCCCATCTTTACTAAAAATACAAAAAAATTAGCCATGCGTGGTGGCGGGAGCCTACAGTCCCAGCTATACATGAGGCTGAGGTAGGAGAATGGCGGGAACCCAGGAAGCAGGGCCTGCAGTGAGCAGAGATTGCACCACTGCACTCCAGCCTGGGTGACAGAGCGAGACTCTATCTCAAAACAAAACAAAAAACAAAACCAAAAAAAAAAAAACCTGCTATTTTGGGAAGACTATGGCAAGAGTAAAAGTGAGACGACCAATTAGAACGTTATTAGAGTAAACCGGGCAAGACATTAGAGGTGGTCCAGATCTGAATGGTAGTAGAGCTGGTGGTGAGAAGTGGTCCAATTCTAAATATATGTGGAAGGTAGCATCAACAAGATTTCTTAATACATTGGATAGAGTATGAGAATGATGTAAGAATCAAAGATGAGTCCCAAATTTTTTTTTGACCTGAACTACTAGTTTTCATCAACTGAGATGAGAAGGCTACGGGTAAAAACAAATATAGAAGGATTGTTAGGGTGTTCAACTTGGACATGTTGAGCTTAATATACATTAGATAGCCAGGTGGAGATGTTGAACAGGCAACTGGGTATGCAGGTCCTAAATTCAGAAAAAAAGTCTAGGCTAGAGATATACATTTGGAAATCATTATCATAAAGACGTACATTATCAAGTGCTACGATCTAGTAATTCCTCTCCCAGATATTTATCTTAAAGATATCTTAGAACACTTGAGTAGTTTCACAGAGATGAAAGCACAGCTTTGTTTAAAATAGAGAAAAATGAAGAAATCTAAATCATATCAAAGGCAAACAGCTAAATCATGATAACACATCCAAACTACAGAATACTCTGAAGCAGTTAAAAAGAATGAGTTGTACACCTATGTACTAGTACAGAAAGAGACCCACGGCATATTATTAAATAAAAAAGCAACAAGGAGAACAATACACACAGTGTGATCCTCCATTTATGCTAAAAAACAAAACAAACAGCAGCCAACATATGAGATGAAAATGAGATAGATGGAAGAATGGTGGTGAAGGGGCCTTTCACTTTTACACTATGTAAGTCTATATTGATTCAACTATAGTAAGAGTTTATTCATGCACTACTGATGTACATAAAAGTAAGCTTAAACTCATAAATCACAGCAATACAAATAAATTCCTCTCAAGAAAATCTTTTGAAAAATCAAATCCATACAAGGCCATTATTCTAACCATTCACTTAAAAAATTCTTCTAGAAAATGTTTGTAACTCTTCATAATGACATTTGAGTTTCAATTTCAAATAGTATTTATTCGATGATTTTTATATATATATATATATATATATATATTTTTTTTTTTTTTTTTTTTTTTTTTTTTTTTGAGACGGAGTCTTGCTCTGTAGCCCGGGCTGGACTGCAGTGGCCGGATCTCAGCTCACTGCAAGCTCCGCCTTCCGGGTTTACGCCATTCTCCTGCCTCAGCCTCCGGAGTAGCTGGGACTACAGGCGCCCGCCACCTCGCCCGGCTAGTTTTTTTTTGTATTTTTAGTAGAGACGGGGTTTCACCGTGTTAGCCAGGATGGTCTCGATCTCCTGACCTCGTGATCCGCCCGTCTCGGCCTCCCAAAGTGCTGGGATTACAGGCTTGAGCCACCGTGCCCGGCCGATTTTTATATATTTAATTACACATACTCATACACTTCATCTGACTTACTTCTTTTTGGAATCTCTCTAACGTAAGCTTTCTCTGCATTTGGTCTTGTACCCAAGGATCCGCTGCATATTCAGATTCTAGTAGAGAAGTCCAACAATTTGCTGCATCTCTCTTTGTCTTTGTGAGAACAATACGAACCATTTTTCTATCCTCTAAAAAAAACACACACACAAAGAAATTAGAGTTCTTCATCAAGTTGGTTTTTTTTTTTTTTTTTTTTTTTTTTTGAGACAGTCTCACTCTGTCGCCCAGGCTGGAGTGCAGTGGTGCGATCTCGGCTCACTGCAACCTCCGCCCCCACCCCGGGGTTCAAGTGATTCTCCTGCCTCAGTCTCCCTAGTAGCTGGGATTACAGGCATGTGCCACCATGACCGGCTAACTTCTGTATTTTTAGTAGAAACGGGCTTTCACCATGTTGGCCAGGCTGGTCTCAAGAAGTTCTTCATTAAATTTTATATTTTCAAAAACCACTAAGTAATCTTTTCTCCCCCCAGTAGGTAATTTTGACATACAACGGTTTTCAACACATTTCTATTGCTTTAGCTTTCAAAGCTGCAAAGACAAAAAAGACCTAATACAAAAGGGGAAAAGATACCAAGACAAAATTAATTTTAAAAAAAGATTTGATGAATTATAGTAATTACCCTTACCCAAAGTCCATGTGCCCTCATCAGCTATTGTAGAATCAAAGAGTTTGCCCTGAAAAATAAACATACAAGGTGCTAAAAATACAGAATTTAATTTGTATAAAGTTTTCATGATTAAGATTTATCTACTTTCCTACCTAATCCACATCTTATACCACCACTTCACCATGACATTTATAGGTGCGCAATCCTAAATTTTCTTCCAGCAGGTAAAATGGAAACTAGTTTACACTGCAAGGGATATTTACTATGGCAAAGAACACAGAGCTCTCTAAAGAAAGATCAGGGCTCCTTAATTTTTAGAAGATACAATAATGCTGACCACTAGCCAAATGTGAAATTAGTATCTGAAATGCTTTAATTCTACCAATTAAAATTAACCACAAGAAGGGATCTCCTGCTAAAACTAAAAAATGTTGTCTTTTTTTTTGAGACAGAGTTTCGCTCTGTCACCCAGGCTGGAGTGCAGTGGTGCAATCTGGC
Organism: Chlorocebus sabaeus; assembly: GCF_047675955.1. Taxonomy (NCBI): domain Eukaryota; kingdom Metazoa; phylum Chordata; class Mammalia; order Primates; family Cercopithecidae; genus Chlorocebus; species Chlorocebus sabaeus. The sequence continues at coordinate 18,974,997 of NC_132926.1, read as the reverse complement.
TCACTGCAACCTCCACCTCCAGGGTTCAAGCAATTCTCCTGCCTCAGCCTCCAGAGTAGCTAGGACTACAGGCGCCTGCCACCACGACCAGCTAATTTTTGTATTTTTAGTAGAGATGGGGTTTCACCGTGTTAGCCAGGCTGGTCTCGAACTCCTGACCTCGTGGTCCACCCGCCTAGGCCTCCCAAAGTGCCAGGATTACAGGCATGAGCTACTGCACCCAGCAAAATGTTGTTTTTAACGTAAACTTTTAAAAACGTTTTAATCTTTTTGTTGGGCAATTGGCATTTAAAAAAACTTTACGTATTCCAGATTTGAAAGATTACTTGTGACTGTTCACAAACTCATGTTTTTAAAAAAATAAAAATAAACAAGATACAAATTTAAAAGAGACAGCACCAGGTCTGGTGGCTCAGGCCTGTAATCCCAGCACTTTGGAGGCCAATGTGGATTGCTTGACCCCAAGGGTTCAAATCTGCTGTGAGCTACAATCTCAGCCCTGCACTCCAGCACGGGAGACAGGGACCCTGACTCTATAAATAAATAAGTATATTAAAAAAAAGAGAGAGAGAATGCATAAGCTCAAATCCATTTTAATTTGCTGCCAAATTTAAGTTATAGAAAGTGAAATTAAAGTGTCACTAGAAAAAGCCCACATTTTCAAATATGTCAAAATTAGTGGAAAAAAAAACTCCCACTGGTCTATATGTACATCAAAAATCCCAGAGTTACTGCTAAATTGCGAAAGTTACTGAATTTACTAAATTTAAATCGTAATCTAAAACCATTGTTGACGAAATTATGAATTGTATAATTCAGAAAAGTCACAGAGATCCAAGCTGACATAAATTAATGTCTTTCACAGGAATCTTGAGGCACTCAAAGCACCTCCATATACTGTAATATATATAATAGCTAACATACAGAATGAACTTATTACATACCACTGAATACTCCAAGCTCTTCATACACATGAATACCATGTTATGCTCAAAACAATCCTATGAGAAGGGTACCATAACTACCGTATCTTGTGGATAAGGAAGGTATACAGACACTGAACAATCTCTTGCCCAAGTTTACAAAACTAGGAAACAAGTCGTCTCCCTTCACCACATTACACTGCCATCAAACATCTTGGGCATGTAATCTGAGAACAAAATCTAATTTCAACCTGTTCATTTAACTATACGCTTAACAAAGAAAAAGCGAGTCCAGATCCAACGAGTATTGGTGAAAAGAAATAAAAGGGGTACTACTTATTTTCTGCACACCCCTCTTCACCACGTGCTTGACCACTCCACAAACATGCAGGATTTTTAAACTTTTAGATGACAAAACTAATCACCTGACATCATCTCTAAATTCTCTGCCCGTTATTCTATCCCTATTTTCTTTGTTGTCCTTTCCTATATTTATCTGTTTATTTATTACGCTCCACTGCAGGGATGTTATCTGTCTGGTTGTCTTCCTGCCACCTTCCTGTCTTCAGTGCACGGAAGAAATATTTGTTCCTTTAGCAACCTAGTTAATCTGTTCCCAGCTGAAGCCCTTCGGAAAAGCAGAAGCAGCAGTCTGACTTGGTTTGAAAACTAAATAGGAAAATGGGCTCCTCAAATTTCCACAACTCAGCATCTGCCCTGAGGAGGCGGGCTCTGACCAGACCCAAACCTGGTCAGTGTTATCCTCTTTCTCTTTCTGCCAGCCACGGGAGCCGCGAGGACACCCAACAGTCGTTCAGGGAAACCATGAACTTTCAGGGGGCGGCTGGGAAGAGGAAACTGAACACAAGCCCCGGAGCTGCTGCTACCTTGAGGATCTCGCGGCCGCCCACCGACAGCGCCACGTGCCGGCTCTGCAGGCCGCACTGGATATCCTGGGCGCGCGTGCCTGGAGGCACCTGAACTTCAATGAACACCTCCTCCAGGGTCTGGTACCACTGGCCCCACGGGGTCCCGCACGGAACTACCCCACTCCGCTCCTCAAACGGGGCCGACATAGTTCAGTCGCTTCCCGGCCGTAGCCGCACCAGGCGGAGCCGAGCGCACGCGCGGAATTCCACGCTCAGGCTACGCCTCGGCCACTCTGCTCGGGTCACTGCACATGCGCAGGAACGCAAGCGGGCGTCTCGGTATTCCTGTTCGTTTTTCCTTTTGAATGGCCATTTACGGCACCAGCAGAACCCGGATGAAAGAACTGAAACCCAGAAAAGTTCACATGCAACGAACAATGGGACAGAACTGGAACCAGTGAAGCCGGAACTTACTACACAGTCACCTAAGTGACGCCAAAATGCGCTTTCAAACGCCTCCGTAGCGAAGTGCGCTTGCGCAAATGCTAGTGGTGCGTAGGTTACAATTGAGTAACGCCGGGAATGACTGGGTAGGTGGGTGGGGCCGGGAACAGTAACGGTTTCCTATTGGCTGGCAGCCCGAACTCACAGACCAGCTAATTGGACGCAGTCAGAACCCAGCAGTCTTTCTTTGTATTCCTCTGCGGGATTGGTGTGCCCAGGGGTTTGACTTTCCAATTGGCTAACGCCGGTGTGGGAGGGGAATGTGGGGAGTTTTGAATTTGAAGCCGGTAGGCAGTGATAATCCGCATTCAGTTGCCGAGGAGTGCCAGTGACCTTCAGTTTCTGGAGCTGGCCGTCAACATGTCCTTTCCTAAGGCGCCCCTGAAAAGATTCAATGACCCTTCTGGTGCGTAAGGGGGAAGGAGCTGGGGGACGGGAGACGCCCTAACGCCCTTTGCCTCTTTCGGCTCCCGTCTTGGGAGGCAAGCAGGAGGCGATTTTAGGATCGGGCTGGGGCTCATTCAATTGATTGATTTTTCTGAAATATGCTCTAAGCATCTGTTACATGCCAAGCACTAATCAGGATGCTAAAGACACCTCATGGAGTGAAACAGCCCCCGCCCCGTGGGGCTTACATTCAGGCGGGGAATACTGTCAATAAAAAGCGGTAATGGAGAAACTACAGCAGAGCGAAGGGAATGGAGGCGAGGCGTTGGTAGCTATTTGATTTTCAAGTCCGAGAGGGCCTCACTGATAAGAACACTGGAGTATTACTTTTAGTCTGAACTTGTGGATTTCTTTTGTATATTCCATTTGGGCATAAAAGTAGGAAGATCCGTAAAGGCAGTTTCTGGGTGTAAAATTAGAGCAGTAGTACTTATTGAAAACATAAACAATGAAGTTATCATTGCTGATATTGACCACTTATACCTCAAGCACCATACTAAGGCTTTACATCGATTATTAGTTGTTAATTTCCCACCAACTCTAAGGGGTAATCCTATTATTCATTGTTTTATTGATAAAAAGACTGAGACTTAAATTTGCTTAGTGCTGCACTACCAAAGTGCCCGGACTGGAATAAGAACCCAGCCCCCATCGTGTGCTCTTAACACCGCAATGCATAATAAGCACAGTAACCAGGAAGCCTTAGTTAGATGTGTTTGGTAGGCGTTCATCATTTAAGATGCTGTATGCTGGGACTGTGCTACTAGATTTTGTTTATTCCTTCCGAAAGCCAAGTGAGGAAGGTACTGATATTGACCCCATTTTACAGATGAGAAAACAGAGGTTTTGTAACTTGCACAACCAGTAAGTGGTAGAGCTAAATATCAAAGCTCGTGATTTATCCACTATCATACACTATTTCATGGTTACGTATTACATCTCTAATTTCTGTCAGCCAACGTGTGGATGAAAATGTTCACAACTACTCACAAAGGAAGGCCAAATGAGCAAGTGAATCAGCACAAACTTATTTTCTTAGTTAAAAGACTCAAGGACCATATGATTTCCCGAGTAATCAAAGGACCTACTCTTCAGTTTTGTCAGCAGTGCGGCTTTAAGGTTTTTTGTTTTTGTTGTTGTTTGCATTATAGTAGGTTAAACTGGCTTTACCAAAGATACAGTATTTCAGGCTCACAGTTACAGGAGTAATACCAATTATTCGTTTGATGTTAATGTGTATGAGGCACTGTGGTGATTTTTCTTACTCGAGTAACCCTCACAACCACACTGTAAGGTAGGTACTGTTCTTTATCCTTGTTTTGTGAATGAAGAATCTGAGCTTCTTGAAGTCACTTTCCAGGGGCTTAAAGCTACACTGGAAAAAGAGAGAGTTTTTATTCACCCTCTTCTCCATACATCTACAAAGTATCTGGCCCATAGTAATGTCTGTTGATTGGCAGGCCCAGCTGGATTCGAACCCTGATCTGACTGATTACAAAAGCCTATTCCATTCCCACCTCCCCAACATACTTTCTGTTTTCTTTTCCATGCTGCTGAACTCAACCCTGAGTTAAATACTGGGGATACAAACATGTTTAAGATACTCCCTAACTTCAAGCAGGCTTCTGGCTAATGTGGAAAATGGATAGTACATAAGCCATAAGAAAACCAAGAAGTTCTATGATAGGAACAATATGCACAGGCTTCTGTGAAGGGAGTTTTCTAGCCTGATTCGGGCATTCAGAAAAAACTAGAAGAGGCAACATCCAGGCTCTTCTGGCAAAACAGAAGGTGGGCTGTTCATTCTAGGTGGAAGAAATAGAAAACACAGAGAAGTTTGAAGAATTTGTTTAATGTAACACATAAAATATTTTGTTTGCATACAAGTGTGAACTGCCTGGCTTAGCTTTTGTTCATTGTTGATGAAGATGTAAGTTGTTCCAGACAGCTTATGATCTCTCCCAAGATATCCCATTCCTCTTGTCTGATGTTCCCTCTCCCCAGATTTCTAACAAGTCATACCTATGTTCTAGTGCATTTAAGAGTTAAGAAAAATATATAGAACATGAAAATTGCATGTGCCACAGTTTCACAAAGTGTTGGTAAGTGTACAGGCTCCATTTCAGCCTAGTTGCTCTTGAATCCAAATCCCTTTAACTATCAAACCTGACTCTGTGGAGTCTCTAGGGAAGAAGTTTTGTTAAATATGGCCTTAATTGTTCACAACTTGCACATGCTGCTTAGTCACATCCACTCTCCCATGTTTTGCTGGCCCTTATCTCCTTGAGAGTGGACCCAGTGAGGGATTAGAATACTAGAACTCATCCTAGGTACACTGTTGAGTTTTTTCAGTGTACCTAGGATGAATTCAGCCTGATTTAATTTTTGTTTTCTGTTTCTCTTCTGGCTGCTTGTCAAATCTAGAACAGTGCTTCTCATGCTTTTCCACAGCAGCATTTCTAAGAGCAGAGAGCAAAAGAGAAAAACTACCAGCTCTGAATCCCTCCTGACTTACCCCCAAAGGCCATAGCTACCAGTAGTGGTGGCAGTTTTCTCTGAAGTCTTCTGTTTGTTTCAAAATACACTATATTCTTCATTACTTCCCCACCCCTACCCCAAATGAATAAAATAGATGCTCTAAGATGTACCACACTCTGTAATCCCAGCACTTTGGGAGGCCGATACCGGCGGATCACGAGATCAGGAGATCGAGACCATCCTGGCTAACACAGTGAAACCCTGTCTCTACTAAAAAATACAAAAAAACTAGCCGGGCGAGGTGTCAGGTGCCTGTGGTCCCAGCTACTCAGGATGCTGAGGCAGGAGAATCACTTGAACCTGGGAGGCAGAGGTTGCAGTGAGTGGAGATTGCGCCACTGCACTCACTCCAGCCTGGGCAACAGAGTGAGACACTGTCTCAAAAAAAAAAGCAAAAAAACCCCCAAAATTTATATTTCAACCTAAGATGTATTTTTATATCTCTACACATATATATGAAAGGAAGTTTCACAAAATAGTGCTTAACTTTGCAGCATATGAGTCATGCTGACTTTTTCTATTGTTTTCACTTTTTAAAAAGTGCTAATCAAGATCTACTCATGGGGCTGGACATGGTGGTTCACACCTGTAATCCCAGCACTTTGGGAGGCCGAGGCAGACAGATAACTGACATCAGGAGTTTGAGACCAGCATGGCCAACATAGTGAAACCCTGTCTCTACTAAAAATACAAAAAAATAGCTGAGCATGGTGGCGGGAGCTTGTAATCCCAGCTACTCGGGAGGCTGAGGCAGGAGAATCACTTGAACCCAGGAGGCAAAGGTTGCAGTGAGCCAAGATGGTGCCATTACACTCCAACCTAGGCAACAGAGCAACACAATATCTCAAAATAATAATAATAATAATAATGAGTTTCTGTCTACCATTTGACAAACATTTAGGGGACTGCAGTAGTTGCCTGAGAATGGTCTAAGCTCCTTGCTCTTCCTATTTATTTGCATGAGACTCTAGACTGAAGTAAATAGCTTTTCAGAGAATAGTATTAATTTATTTGTTCCCAATCAGCTAAAGCTTTAGGCTAATAGTATTTTAATTATTTTAAGTCCTAAGGGCCCCATCTCAAATCTGCTATGTTTATTTACTCAGAAATGCCTTCAAATCTGGGACTTTAGTTAAGTGAAATTATGCAGTATAAACTTCTGGAACATACAAATATAGTCTAGTACAATTTTTACTTTGCATAACATTGGCTTTTTGAATTTCCTAAACCTCACATTCTTTATCTATAAATTATCACATAGGGTTCTTGTGAGGATTAAATAAAATAACATCTATAAAATGGTTAGCATAATGCCTGGCATTTAGTAAGTGCTCATAAAATTCTAGTTACTCTAGTGTGGTTGCTTTTCTTCCATGTGTTTGAATTGCAGTTGACATCTTCAATAGGTCTGATGTGTTGATATTAGCCAGAGATGGATTATCACTATAAATTTTTATTCTAGGCTAAACATTGAGGGATAGACAGTTTTAATTACTTTATTTCTAGAAACCGACAGTAGTTACCTTTGTGATTCTCTTTGAGTAGAGTTGACACCAAGTATTTTATTTGCTATATTCAGTCCTTAGTAAGAAAGTCATATATTGCCTGTAATACATGATGTTCATCTCAAAACTCGTTTGCTCAGTTGCCTGTGTTCCTTTGACCCAGTTGATATAAAGGGCAAGATGATATTGTTCTTCATAGAGAGGCTTTCTTTATAATATCAAATGGATGCAATTTTTTACATTTAAAAAAACAGACGCAGTTTGTTAATGACATTTTTACATTTATATTCACTTTATTATGACGTGTTTTAACTTAAGATCATAAATAACATTAGATGATATATTAATGTTTTCTATTTCCTCTAGGTTGCGCACCATCTCCTGGTGCTTATGATGTTAAAACTTCAGAAGTATTGAAAGGACCAGTATCGTTTCAGAAATCACAAAGATTTAAACAACAGAAAGGTAATAGATCACCAAAGAACAGTAGTTATGTGATCTTGTAAGTTTAAAGTTATGAAATAACAATATTTAAAGATGTTATAGCATTTTTTAAAATGTGAAGCTAGAACTATATTTAAATTGTATTTGATGGATTTATGAAAGGGTCAAGTACGGAATAATGCTGTCATCATTACGTTGTTATATAACCAGGAAAATTAAGCATGACACTCATATTGATATGTAGCTTGCCTTTTAGTAATTACCTTGACCTGTCAGGGAATATTAAGAAAATCAGAACCATGTTAGATGTGTAAAAATATTGTGTCATTATTTGAAAATGTGCACCTAAGAAAAGAATATATTGTTTCATCAAAAGTTGCAATTAGAAATCTGGGGCCGGGCAAGGTGGCTCGTCCTTGTAATCCCGGCACTCTGTGACGCCAAGGTGGGTGGATCACTTGAGTTCAGGTGTTCAAGACCAGCCTGGCCAACATGGCGAAACCTCATCTCTACTAATAATACAGAAATTAGCCGGGAGTGGTGGGGTGCGCCTGTGGTCCCAGCTACTAGGGAGGGAAGTAGGAGAATTGCTTGAATCTGGGAGGCAGAGGTTGCCGTGGGCTGAGATCACACCATTGCAGTCCAGGCTGGGTGACAGTGACACTGTTTCAAAAAACAAAAAGAAAAAAAAAAAACTGGAAATTGTGTTTTTTATGTAGTTAAAACATGTTAACACCAACCATGATCTGTACAATTCATTTTTCTGCAGAATCTAAACAAAATCTTAATGTTGACAAAGACACTACTTTGCCTGCTTCAGCTAGAAAAGTTAAGTCTTCGGAATCAAAGGTGACGAGCTTTTATATGCCAGCTGGTTTATCAACTGTGTCATCAAAAACATCTGAAAGTATTGTATTTGATTAGAATGGGTTAAGTGTCTGAATCAAGGTTATAAGTAAATCTGTGAATTAATGAAATGAGTTATCGTTAGAACTCTAGCAAGTGTTCCATTTCTGCCTAGGTCATTATGTTTAAATGTGCCCTTAGTTCACAATTATAATGGTCTTCAATTCTCAGTCACTTCCGTGTTTAAATTGTTTATTACCTAGTAAAGATTTCAAAATTATGTGATGCTTTGGTTTATTGAGTACCACCATTTGAGTTGTGTTGTTGTTGTGTATTTGTTTGTAGGTAAGGGTAAGTATTTTTGAAGAAAAGGGGGAAAATGCCAATATCTAAGAAAGGTACTGAGAAACTGTTAAGGAGGGGTGACAGATTAAATTCTTTAATAGTCTTGTGGCTTGTGCAAGAGCTACTATTACTATTTTTATAAGTTTATAATCAGGCAAGCTACATAATACTTTTTTTTTTTTTTGAAATGGAGTCTCACTCTGTCTCCCAGGCTGGAGTGCAGTGGTACTATCTCAGCTTACTGCAGCCTCTGTCCCCACAGGCTCAAGTGATTCGCCTGCCTCAGCCTCCCCAGTAGCTGGGATTACATGCACATCCTGCCACGCCTGGCAAATTTTTGTATTTTTACTAAAGATGAGGTTTAACCATGTTGGCCCGTTGGCCAGGCTGGTCTCGAATTCCTGACCTCAGATGATCTATCCACCTTGGCCTCCCAAAGAACTGGGATTACAGGCATGGCCCACCATACCTGGCCGCCATATAATACTTTTTAAAAGACAGCTGGAGGGGTGCAGTGGGTTCCCGCCTATAATCCCAGCACTTTGGGAGGCGAGGCAGGTAGATAACTTGAGGTCAGAAGTTCGAGACCAGCCCGGCCAACATATAGTGAAACCCCGTCTCTACTAAAAAATACAAAAGTTAGCTGGACGTGGTAGCACACGCCTGTAGTCCCAGCTACTTGGGAAGCTGAGGCAGGAGAATTGCTTGAACCCGGGAGGCAGAGGTTGCAATGAGCTGAGATGGCGCCACTGTACTACAGCCTGGGCAACAGAACAGGACTCAGTCTCTCCAAAAATAAGAAAAGAAAAAAGACATCCGGGCACAGTAGCTCATGCCTGTAATCCCAGCACTTTGGGAGGCCGAAGCAGGTGGATTGCTTGAGGTCAGGAGTTCGAGACCAGCCTGACCCACATGGTGAAACACCGTCTCTACTAAAAATACAAGAAAATTAGCCATGTGTGGTGACACGTGCCTTAATCCCAGCTACTCGGGAGGCTGAGGCAGGAGAATCGCTTGAACCTAGGGAGGCAGAGGTTGCAGTGGGCCAAGATGGTGCCACTGCACTCCAACCTGGGCAGCAGAGCGAGACCTATCTCAAAAATAAAAATAAAGTTAAACATTTGTACAAATTACTAGGTTTTTAGATGTGAAAAATATTCAGAGTTGGGAAAAGTTAGGCTTAGGTTCTTCATTCATTTGGCAGTTGCCTAAGCCTCATATTCTGTAATATAGAGCTGTGCTGTTCAGCATGGAAGCATAGCCACATGTGTCTGTTGAGCAATTGAAATGTGGCTAGTGCTATTAAAGAACTAAATTTTTAATATTATTTAATTTTAATTAATATATATTTAAAGATATACTCAATGTTGTTAGTGGAACACTTTTAAATATTTTTGGAACAACTTGAGCATGTGAATTTACTTTCTCCTCTCTGTGTTTTATGAAACTGAACATACATAAATGTTTCTGATGAAAATTTAGCATTGAACTGAAATGTGCTGTAAGTGTAGAATACAAAGGAAATTTTAAAGACTTAGTACAAAAATATAAAACATCTCATTGATAATTTTATACTAGTGCCATGCTGAAATAATATATTTGATATATTGGCTTAAGTAAAATATATTAAGATTTTTACTTTTTAAACACACTACTAGAAAAATTTAAATGCATACATGGTTTGCATTATTTTTATTGGGCGGGACTATTATAGACACTCTTCTTAGAAATTGATGTAAGTGGTTTGACTTAAATTTCTTGAAGAAACTGTCCTGAAATTTTGTAATTTATAAAGCCCCTCAGAAAACTAAATTACATACAAGTTTGTATGGAGCCCCAAAATAATAGTCCTTCCCCATAAAAAATTTCATGGAGTGTGAAATTAATAAACATGACACTGATGTCACTCCCACCTCCTGCCCCACTTAGAAACATCTAAAACAGATTTCATTCAAGATGTTGATGCCTTTCTTCCATTTTTAGATGGAAAAGATAGTCTTTTTCTAGCCATTGTGTCAGAAAGTCTGTTGGATATAAAAAGATACAGTGTGAAAATTATATGTCTTATTTAGAATAAAGCCAATGAAAAAATTAGAATCAGAGCTTATGCTATTTCAGTTTTTATTTCTTTGCATCTGTATATTTTCCTCTTTGGGTATCAAAGTTTAAGTTGATTTCTCTTTGTAAGATTCTTTCTGAGATAGCATAAGGAAATATTCAAGATGTATTGCTGTTTAACATTAGAGGGAGGCAGTCAGTAGCTTTATTCATAAAGTTCCACCTGTTCTTTTCACTGGGCTGATTAGGAAAATCCTGATTTATTGGGTTGAAAACTTTTAAACCTAAAATATCTTGGGATTTTTAGAATCTTTTATTTATCAGATGAGTGACCCACAAAATTTTTAACAGACTCAGTGTAATGTTTGAAATAGAAACTGTTTGGATCCCTTAATCTTTTCTGGTAACTAAGAAACAAATTTGGCTGTGATATTTGTGACATCTAAATTTGCTTATAAGTTTTCTTTGGCTTTTAAACAGAAGGAATCTCAAAAGAATGATAAAGATTTGAAGATATTAGAGAAAGAGGTAAGCAGTGCTTTCAACTTATTGAAAAGTACATATGATGGAAACAGTTACATGGATTTAAGAGATAAGGATTCTGTTGCAGTGTGAGGAGTCCTGCAGTGAGGCAAACATGCCATTCAGAACAGTGCGTACGGGAAAACAGTTCTTACAATATTTCACAGATCTATCCAGGCTATGTTAATGTGGTATGCTGGCAATGCCAAGATTCAAGATAGCCCACTTAATGGAAAACTGATAACTGAAAATCATTATGTCAGTTCATTACAATTAGATATGTGGATCAGATATTTATATCTATCCATCGTTCACACTCTTCCTGTATGCTGACTTATGTTAAGACAACATAGCTAGAGGATTTCTTAGTGGGCATGCAATCCCAGCTGGTCAGACTGTGATGAAGGTAGGCTAACTCCATGCATTGCTCTGCACAATAGGTATAGGCCTTCCTCATGGGTGAAATAACACAGAGCTATGCTGTTCAATGTGGTAGCTACTCACCACATGTGACTATCTAAATTAAATAAGATAAAATTAAGAACTCGATTCGGCCAGGCGCGGTGGCTCAAGCCTGTAATCCAGCACTTTGGGAGGCCGAGACAGGCGGATCACGAGGTCAGGAGATCAAGACCATCCTGGCTAACACGGTGAAACCCCGTCTCTACTAAAAAATACAAAAATTAGCCGGGCGAGGTGGCGGGCGCCTGTAGTCCCAGCTGCTTGGGAGGCTGAGGCAGGAGAATGGTGTGAACCCGGGAGGCGGAGCTTGCAGTGAGCTGAGATCTGGCCACTGCACTCCAGCCTGGGCAACAGAGCAAGACTCCGTCTCAAAAAAAAAGAACTCGATTTCTCAGTTGCACTAATCACATTTCAAGTGCTCAGTAGCACTTGTGATTAGCAGCTACCATATTGGACGGGGCGTTTCCACCATGACAGAAATTTCTATTGAACAGTACTGACCTAAAGAACCCATTTACTTTCCTAGCAATGCTAAGCAGCTCACTGTGAACTTTGCTTCTCTGCCGTCTTTTTTTTCTGTTTCCGTTGCTAACCAACTCTTTTTCTCATGGATATATTCTTTTGATATATTAAAATCTTTCATTTGATTACAGTCGAATGTTGGCTTTTGACCAAGAGTATGTCAGAGTAACTGTAGACGTCTGCTCAGTTGCTCTGATTCTTTTGTATGTATTCTAATAATGTTAGCTATCATTTTATTGAGGATACATGTAGGGGTTGATATTGAATCACTGAAGAATAATCACTGAGTCTCAGTGAAATAGCTGGTAAATGAGTGGTAGAGCCAGGATTAGAACTAATAATTTATATCAGTGACTTCATTGGGTATAGAATTTTCGGGTGGCAGGTTTCCCCCCCATTACATTAAAAATATCTTTTCATTTCATTGTCTTTTGGCTTCCACATTTTCTGTGGACAGATATTGGTCTGGGGGGGTTTTGTTGTTTTGTTTTGTTTTTTAAATCTGGTAATAGCAGCAAGAATGATGGCTAGCCAATGCCTAGTACATTCTCCTCAGAAGCCCAGCTCTGCCTTCTTGAAATAAAAAACATTTAGCATTTTAAGCTGATTTGAATTTGTGTAATTTAAGCTAGAGAAAATAACTTATAGGTGGAAATACCTTAAACGTGAATAAATAGCGGCCAGGCGCGGTGGCTGACGCCTGTAATCCCAGCACTTTGGGAGGCCGAGGCAGGTGGATCACGAGGTCAGGAGATCGAGGCCATCCTGGCTAACACAGTGAAACCCCGTCTCTACTGAAAATACAAAAAATTAGCCGGGCGTGGTGGGGGGTGCCTGTAGTCCCAGCTACTTGGGAGGCTGAGGCAGGAGAATTGCTTGAACCCAGGAGGCGGAGTTTGCAGTGAGCCAAGATCACACCACTACACTCCAGCCTGGGCAACAGAGCAAGACTCCATCTGAAGAAAAAAAAAAAAGTGAATAAATAGCTTAATTGTACTTGGAATTTATGGCAACTAAAGTTCTTCTGTTCTTAAAATGCATTAAGACTTTTAAGATGTATCATAGGTAAATATGATTATTCAGATAGCTAGTAACATTAGAATATCTACAAGCATAATGTCAAAATCAGAGATTTTTCCAGAAACTTTAGGGGTGATTATTCGTAATCATTTATTATTACCTTGTTTTTGTCCAGATTCGTGTTCTTCTACAGGAACGTGGTGCCCAGGACAGGCGGATCCAGGATCTGGAAACTGAGTTGGAAAAGATGGAAGCAAGGCTAAATGCTGCACTCAGGGAAAAAACGTCTCTCTCTGCAAATAATGCTACACTGGAGAAACAACTTATTGAATTGACCAGAACTAATGAACTACTAAAATCTAAGGTATCTGAGCCTCATGATAACATTTACAATTGAATACATATAAACATGTTTTTTCGGGCCGGGCGCAGTGGCTCACACCTGTAATCCCAGCATTTTGGGAGGCCAAGGTGGGTGGATCACCTGAGGTTGGGAGTTCGAAATCACCCTGAACAACATGGAGAAACCCCGTCTCTACTAAAAATACAAAAATTAGCGAGTTACATTGGCGGGCACCTGTAATCTCAGCTACTCTGGAGGCTGAGGCAGAAGAATCGCATGAACCCAGGAGGTGAAGGTTGCAGTGAGCTGAGATGGCGCCATTGTACTCCAGCCTAGGCAAGAGAGTGAGACTCTGTCTCGAAAAAACAAAACAAAACAAAATATACCAGGCAATTCAGATTCATTTTGTTAAGCAAACATGTTTCAAGAAATCCTTTCTCAGGGACTTGCTTTAGAATCTTGCAATGCACTTTCCAGCACATAGAGGTAAGTGACCACCCAAACAACCTTTCAAAACTAAACCAGCAGGCCAGGCATAGTGGCTCACACCTGTAATCCCAGCACTTTGGGAAGCTGAGACAGGTGGATCACTTGAGGTCAGGAGTTCGAGACTAGCCTAGCCTAACATGGCGAAACCCCATCTTTACTAAAAATACAAAAATTAGCCAGGTGTGGTGGCACACACCTGTAATTCCAGCTACTCAGGAGGCTGAGGCATGAGAATCGCTTGAACCCAGGAAGTGGAAGTTGCAGTGAGCAACACGGCACTCCAGCCTGGGTGACAGAGTGAGACTCTGTCTCATAAAAATAAAATCAAAACCAACCAGCAAGTCACTTTAAGGAAAAGAGGGATAAGAACAGTAGACCGGTGCAGTGACTCATGCCTGTATTTCCAGCATTTTGGAAGGCTGAGGGCTGGAGAATTGCTTGAGGCCAGGAATTTGAGACCAGCCTGGGCAAAATATCAAGACCCCATCTCTATAAACAACTTGAAAAATTAGCTAAGCATGGTGGTGGTGCACACCAGTAATCCCAGCTACTCAGGAAGATGAGGCAGGAGGATTGAGTCCAGGAGTTTGAGATTATAGTGAGCTATGATCATGCCACTCCACTCTAGCCTGGACAGCGAAGCACGACTTGATCTCTTAAAAAGAAAAGAAAAAAATGAAATCAATCAGTAATTATGGTGTAGGTCAAAGACTGTTCTCTCTACCAAAGCATATTACAGTCAAAAACATAACCCCTGTGATAGGTAGACAAATCATTATTTGTGTATTTCAAATATGTCTTAGCGGAAAATATTTCTGAATTTTTTACGTGTTTGTTGTACTTAGTTTTCTGAAAATGGTAACCAGAAGAATTTGAGAATTCTAAGCTTGGAGTTGATGAAACTTAGAAACAAAAGAGAAACAAAGATGAGGGTAAGTGCTGCCTTTGGCAGGTTTGCTGTGTCTGGATCTGGGGATCAGTACAATTTTCTCATTTCCTAAAACACGTATCTTTGTTGTGTAGGGTATGATGGCTAAGCAAGAAGGCATGGAGATGAAGCTGCAGGTCACCCAAAGAAGTCTCGAAGAGTCTCAGGGGAAAATAGCCCAACTGGAGGGAAAACTGTAAGTGACTGAATGTGAAGAGAACTTGTTAAGTGGAAGCAATTCTTGATTTGACTCTCTTCACAAATTATTGTTTACTGAGACTTCAGCCTTCTCTTAGTACTTATCTCATTGCCTCCCTCCAGTTGCCCTATTTCTCTTTTTAAACGAGAATGAGCCCTAATCATTCTCAAACATGTTGTGCTAGAAAGTTGTATGAGTGCATTACTTTTGTACATCTTCTGCATTAATGATGAGGAAAGGTTTCATGATCTTATGAAAGTGGTCATTAGATTGAAATGGAAAAACACTGGTATAGCAAGTTGTGATTTATGCACAATCATAGGCTTTGATTTTGAGCTTTAATTTACATATAATAAAATGTGTGGATAGTAAGTGTTCAGTTTGGTGACTTTAGCAGTTGTATACACCTATGTAACCATTACCAAAC
Source organism: Chlorocebus sabaeus (assembly GCF_047675955.1). Taxonomy (NCBI): domain Eukaryota; kingdom Metazoa; phylum Chordata; class Mammalia; order Primates; family Cercopithecidae; genus Chlorocebus; species Chlorocebus sabaeus. The sequence goes on along the minus strand of NC_132926.1, from coordinate 18,959,606 downwards.
AAGATAGAGAACATTTTCATCCCTTCAGAAAGTTCTTTCACACCCCTTCTTGTCTCCCTGCTACTGCCTGTGCCATGTCCCCATCCCCACAACTACTTTCTCACTTACATCATCATAAATTAGCTTTGCCTTTTTTTATTTATCATTATTATTATTATTATTATTATTATTTTAGAGATGGGGCATTGCTGTGTTACTCAGGCTGGTCTCAAACTCCTGGACTCAAGTGATACCACCCGGGCCTTCCAGAGTGCTGGAGTTAGAGACATGGCCGCTATACCTGTCCAGTTTTGCCTTTTTTTAGGACATGCAAGAGAGAAAGAGCATGTGTGTGTGTGTGGCTTCTTTTGTTTGATGTAATTTTTCAAGATTCATCCAATCTGTTCTGTGTACTATAATTTTTCCCATTTTATTTCTGAGTAGTGGTTCACCCTATCAATATACCTCCATCTCCTTACTCTTCTCCTTTTGATCATTATTTGGGCTGTTGCCAGTTTCTGCCATTAAAAAGACTGCTGTGAACATGTTTTATGTTTTTTTATGGACATGTTTCTATTTCTCAGAGAAATTTCTAGGAGTAGAATTCTTGGGTAACAGGGTAGTGTATATATAAGGTTTTTTAAAACTCAAAAGTGGTTTTGCCATTTTTATATACCCCCTGGCAATGTATGACAGTTTCAGTTGTTCCAGATTCTCACCAACATTTAATGTTGTCAGTCTGTTTGATTTTAGCCTTTCTACTAGGTAGGAAGTGGTATCTCCTTTGTGATTTTAATTTGTTGCTGTGAATGTTGACCATATTTTTATGTGCTTATTGACCATTTTATGTGCATATCACCTTTTGCAAGGTGTCTGTTGAAGTCTTTTGTCCATTTCTTGCATTGGACAGTTTGGTGGAGGTAAACAGATAAGTAATCAAATACCAGGTAGTCTGGGACAAAAACTTTGTGGCACACAAAATGCTATTTAGTATGTTGGGTGGGTGGGAAAACCAGGAAGACCACAAAAAAAAATTATTTCTTAACACTTGGGATACTGTAATGATGGTTCTTGTCATTACAGGTTTTTTGTCAGTGTATATTCAGAAAACTTTATCACTTAAATAAAAATTTTAGTCTTCTATTTGGATATAAATTGTGAATTTGAGAAATCACATAAAATAATTGTTAAGAGTTAGGACTCTGGAGTCAGCCTGCCTGATACAGTAGTATCTGATACATAAGCATTATGTATGATTATTAAGTAATGAAACCAGAATGTATTAACATATGCAATTTTTGTTTTAGTGTTTCAATAGAGAAAGAAAAGATTGATGAAAAATCTGAAACAGAAAAACTCTTAGAATACATCGAAGAAATTAGGTAATATGAGCAGTAGCTTTAAATTGAACCTTATTTTTTTAATACTGAATCATTTTTATCATTTTTCTGTTATTTTTCCCTGTGCCTAAATAGATGTGCTTTTTAAGATAATTTGTTTTAATGCAGTTGTGCTTCAGATCAAGTGGAAAAATACAAGCTAGATGTTGCCCAGTTAGAAGAAAATTTGAAAGAGAAGAATGATGAAATTTTAAGCCTTAAGCAGTCTCTTGAGGAGAACATTGTTATATTATCTAAACAAGTAGAAGATCTAAATGCAAAATGTCAGCTGCTTGAAAAAGAAAAAGGTATTACAGTGTTTTATAGTTACTTTCTTTAGATAAGTGTTACATACAACATTTAGGAAAAATACTGCTATGCTAAAACAACCTTTTAAATATAATTAGCTATACTAACATTTTAAATATAATTAGCTATATAGCTGTACAACAGCAAAAACCTGTACTGCATTTTACAATATTTTACTCTTATAATGTTTGTTTTCTCTTTGTTTCAATACAGCATATTACCTGTCTTGATTGAAATATATACAGTCGTATAATTCTTGACTTTTCCACTAGGTGGCTATTTAAAAATCAGTAGATATACAGAACAAGATTTGTGGGTTTTATTATGTAGCACATAATATATATTATATGTAATGATACAAAGTTCACAGTTGTGTTTTTTTCTTTGGAAATACCATGCTAAAAGCAGTATAAAGGAATATTATGGGAGTCCAGTTTCTCAGTGTTAATGTTCTTATCTAATTCCAGTATTTTTCATGTTTTGCACTTTCTAGAAGACCATATCAACAGGAATAGAGAACACAATGAAAATCTAAATGCTGAGATGCAAAACTTAAAACAGAAGCTTATTCTTGAACAACAGGAATGTGAAAAGCTTCAACAAAAACAACTGCAAGTTGATTCACTTCTGCAACAAGAGAAAGTAATTTACTACCGTATTTTTTTAAACTGTTTATTTTGTGTCATACATTTCCCTATGTCTCTGAATGCCTTTACACTGTGTATATTCTTTGATCTAATAGTTCTGTATCTTTACAGTCTTATCCTGAGGACATAATCATGGATATGCTGAGGATTTAGCTACATATTTTCACTACATGTTCACCACAGGGTTATGAATAATGTGGGAAAATGGCAACAGATACAGCAAAACAGGGAAATAATTTTTTAAAAAATTTTCTGGTTCATGCTTATGTGATTTAGGCTATGTAAACATTTACACTTACTTTGTAAAAGAGGGTCTAATTACAGAAGAAACAAAGCAATTTTTTAAATCCAGATTATTTATGGAACATTTTACATATCAGTGAGAGGAAAGAAAGTCCACTAAAAAATTATGGGCATAGGATAGAAAAAGAGAAGGCGAAGTTCTGATGGCCTGTAAATGTAGAAAGATTCTCCACCTTACTAGTAACCAAGGAAGTAGAAATATTTTTTTCACTTACAAAATTGGTACAAATTAAAACATTTGATAATATAAAATACTGGTGAGAGTTAAGCCAACAGGTTCTTACATGCACTAATGTGAAATATTATAGTGTTAAACAACCTACAACAGCTAAAGGAATTGAGGAATATATACTGACCTGGAAAGATATAAACAACAGAGTATATATCATTTATATCCCTCCCCAAATGTGTATGTATATATAAATGTATAGAAAAATACCAGAAGGCATATATATTCCAAACTCGTAGCTATCTCTGCAATGGGAAAACTAAAATTAGGGGAGGAAGTCATCAAAGATAATATTAACATCATTTGTAATATTAGAATTATTTCACAATGATGATTTATTTGTTTATTGTGTAGCTTAAAAAATAATTTTATATAATGTGGAAATCACCACATACTTTTTATATAATATGTGAAACATAATATCAAAGCCAGTTGGAAAGCAGATATATATATATAAAATATAATTTTAGTTTAAGAAGTTTCTGCATGTGCGTTGCGTTGCATAGAAAAAAGCCTAAGATGATATTTGCTGCAATGTTAACAAGGTATAGGAAATAATCTATGAAAATAAATATGCTATTTCTATATTGTTTTAAGTTTCCTTGAATCTCTTGCATTTAGGTTTCATCCTTCTTTATCTGTCCTTTTTTTTGTCTTCTAGTGCAACCTCACAATGCCATTCCAATTTATTTTGGTGATTTTCTGTTTGGATATAGGAATTATCTGCTAGTCTTCATCAGAAGCTCTGTTCTTTTCAAGAGGAAATGGTTAAAGAGAAGAATCTCTTTGAGGAAGAATTAAAGCAAGCACTGGATGAGCTTGACAAATTACAGCAAAAGGAAGAACAAGCTGAAAGGCTGGTCAAGCAATTGGAAGAGGAAGCAAAATCTAGAGCTGAAGAAGTAAAACTCCTAGAAGGAAAGCTGAAAGGGTTTGTATTAATAGGATCTCATGTTTATATATGACTACAGATGTCACAAATTATTTTGAGTACATTTTTTTTAGTATTCTCATATCAATCATGTGAGCGTGTGAGGTTGGAATTGTTTTACAATTAAGTAGTAATTATTATTTTACAATTAAGTAGTAGACACAGAATGTGTACACAAAATGTACATGCAAACAAGTAAGACAGCCCCCTTTTTTAAGTTTAAAGTTAAACGTATTGCCCCCTTTTTTTTTTAAGTCCAAAGAGAGTTTTAATAAACAAATGACAAAAGTTTTGCAGTTCTTTACTACTCTGATAATTTCTGAAATATATTGGACATCAGCATATTGGACATCAGCATAGAACAATAATGGACTCGGGGCTGCAATTCCTGTACTTTGGGATGCCAAGGTGGGAGGATTGCTTGAGCTCAGGAGTTTGAGACCAGCCTGTGCAATATAGTGAGACCTCATCTCTACTAAAAATTAAAAAAAAAAACTATGTGCCTGTAGTCCCAGCTACTTAGAAAGTTGTGGGAGGAGAGTCACTTGAGCCCAGGAGATCAAGGCTGCAGTGAGCCGTGATCATGTCACTGCACTCCAGCCTGAGCAACAGAGCGAGACTCTGTCTCAAAAACAAAAAACAATAATGAACTTGGGGGGAAAATATAAAGAATCCCTCCCGTTAATAAATAGCATTCCCATTTTTTGTCTATGCATTTACATAGTATAAGTTACACTTTTAATTGTATTTTTCAGGGAGCACAAACACCTCAGAAATGCAAAGCAGGCTGGCACAATGGCACATGCCTAAAGTCCCAGCTACTCAGGAGGCTGAGATGGGAGGATCTTTAGATCAGGAGTTTGAGGCTGTAGTGCTCAATGATTGTGCCTGTTAATAGCCATGGCACTCTTACCTGGGCAACATAGCAAATGCCCTCTGAATCAATAACTGATAAAAAGCAAATGAGAAAAAATAATTAGAACTAGGAAACATTCAAAAATAAGAAATATATTATTTACAGTAGAAAGACTTTGAAATCTCAGCCAGACACGGTGGCTCACACCTGTAATTCCACCACTTTGGAAGGCTGAGGCAGGCGGATCACAAGGTCAGGAGTTTGAGGCCAGCCTGGCCAATACGGTGAAACCCTGTCTCTACTAAAAATACAAAATAAATTAGCCCTGTGTGGTGGCGCATGCCTGTAATCCCAGCTACTCAGGAGGCTGAGGCAGGAGAATTGCTTGAATCCAGGAGGCAAAGGTTGTGGTGAGCTGACATTGCACCACTGCACTCCAGCCTAGGTCACAGAGGGAGACTCTGTCTTAAAAAAAAAAAAAAAAAAAAAGACTGAAATCTCACTTTTTTCCCTAATTCTGGTTCCTTATAATTTCTGCCACATTATGTTTCCTTCTCCCGTGCACTTATTTATTTCATTTTGTTTTGTCCGTAGTATTTGCTAATTTTTTATTTATTAAGAGAAACTATTCCTTAGCCTACATATTCCTATTTCATAGTTCAGGAACACAGGTCAGTGACAAACTACTACATTTAAGTTACAAAGTCTGGTTTGATTCTTGAGTTCAAATTGCAAATATTATTTAAATCCTTGGGATCTCATCATTAAAACACTTTTTGGCAAAGGACTATGGGCTAGATAGGAGTTTGTGTTATTGTAATATATCTCACACCTGTGTATCTGTCTCGGTAGATACTTTTGTTATTAATCTTTTCTGTTTTCTTGTGATTAGTAATGAGAATGCACAGCAAGGTTTTTCATATCCCTGCTTTTGGGGAAACAATACAAATTGTAATTAGGGGTGTTCTATATTACAGCCAATCTCAGGGAACCGGAATCTTGGGAAAATAAGATAATGTCATTTTCAGAGAGGAAAGTTGAGATAATTATTTATTCTAACCCAAAAAACTGTGGTCCAATGGTCAAGAGATAATGATTTTTATTACTAATTTTGTTAGCTAGCTAGTTGATTCTGAGCAAGACCATCTTAGTTTCTTTCATTTTCTACTTCATTTTCTACTCATAAAAGAGTTTTATGAGATAATCTCTAAGATCCCTTCTAGCCTGGAAATTTCAAGCTTAAGAGAAAAACCAACTAAGAATTGAAAATAATTCTTCTAGGGGACAGGGAAGAAAATATTTTTATTATACACTCTTTAGTAATATTCGATTGCTGTTGCCGTGGTGTGTATATTTTTGAAATCCCACACTTGTTACAGAATGAATTTGATCAGCTGTTTTTCTTATCTCACTGTCCAACTTAGTCTATAAGTACACAATGCTTATTTACAATTTTTAGTTCTATATGTTTTTTAAAAGATGTTTCATAAGCTCATATGCATATCTAAAAATTTTATCACCACTTTGGAAATATGTTATTTCCAAAATATCTCTGAGATTTAATAGCATGTGTTTATAAAGATGACTTAAAACCCATTCTGTCTATGCAAAATAATCCATTAAAGAAGTTATTGAATCTTTCAGTAATAGTGTGTTATGTGGATTATTCATATAATCAGAATAAATCTACAGAGTCTTATAACTGTTTCTGTAATTTAAAATGAAGTGTCTTTAATTGTTCATAGTCTTTCTCAAGTATCTAAATGGAGAGAATGGAACTTCATTCAATCCAGATGTTTTTTAACTGCTAATCTTTTGCAGTCTTTAGTCCTGGCTAATATCTTAAGATTTTGTTTTATAGTCTTTTATATTCTACTACCTTCTTCCCCCAAATTTTTAAAGTAAAAAAGCAGGAAAGATAAGTTGAAGCTAGTAGAAAAATGCATAAAAAACATGTCTTTCGAGGTAAGTCATAAATTAGGATCTGAGCTATTTAGCAGGTAATGCAATGGTGAAGATATGAGCTATATGATTCACAGTTTCAAAGGTAAATACCATTTTCTTTCTTAAGGTAATAATTGTAGGTGGCATTTTACCTTTTAATTATTTCTTTTTCTTAGGAAGGAGGCTGAACTGGAGAAAAGTAGTGCTGCTCATACCCAGGCCACCCTGCTTTTGCAGGAAAAGTATAACAGTACAGTGCAAAGCCTTGAAGATGTTACTGCTCAATTTGAAAGGTATTTTTCTTTTGAGCCTGTACTCTTAAATATAACATAAGCAGAAAGGGGCGTTTACCCAGGGAAATCTGTGAACTGTGAACAAAGCAATCACACAAAGGATGATTCGTATTAGTTTAAATTCCATAATCACCAACCATAAGTGGGCATTTAGCATTATCTGGTAATCTTATTTTATTTATATAATTCCCCTTTATAATTTATAGAAATTCCCCTTTCTCACTATCCACTTCAACTTTTATGCACTGAGCCAGGTGCGGTGGCACATGCCTGTAGTCCTAGCTACTCCATACGCTGAGGTAGGAGGATCAAGTCATGCACTTAGAAGCATTTGGTGCTTCTGCCTTACTCTCTTGATGTTATCATTTTCATAAAGAAATCACAAATTTTTATCTCCTCATTAGACCTATAAAGAGACCCACATTTGTACTCATCCTATCTTCCCACCTATTACAGATGAAATGTCCTAGTCTTTTCATCTTCAGTGACCTCATTCTGTCATTTTTTTCTCTCATAATTTGAAACCTTTTTACTGGATGTTTTCCAATCAATATTAAAACATGATAATATACATCGATCTTTAAAATATATTAATTAGCTGGGTGCTATACCAGCTGGTGGCTCATACCAGTAATCCCCGTGCTTTGGGAAGCCAAGGCAGGAAGATTGCTTGAGGCCAGGAGTTTGAGACCAGCCTGGGCAATAGAGTAAGACCTTATTTCTACAAAAAAATGTTAAGAATTAGCCAGGCATTGTGGCACATGCTGCTTGGGACACTGAGGGTGGGAGGATCATCTGAGCCCAGGAGTTCCAGGCTGCACTGAGCTAAGATCACACCAGCCTGGGTGACTGAGCAAGACTGTCTCAAAGCAAACAAAAAATAAATAAAATACACAAATTGTTTTAAAAACTCCTCTGACTTTAACTTCCTTTTGCAGCTGTCTAACACCACCAGTCATTCCTTTCTTAACCCAAAATTCTACTCCTTTTCAGTCCTTTTCCTTCTCTTGACAGAGAAGATTGTCTCTATTTCCACTTCCTCACCTCTCGTGCCTTCTACTTATTTTCTCCTTAAATAAAAAGTTTATTTTGGGTGGAACTACAAATTACAAAGGCCAATATAATGAATACTTATATATTAATGTTAACATTTTTATTTATCACATTTACTTTAGCTCATTTTGGCAGAGAGATTCCTTTCTTTTATTTAGTAAATGCAAAAGAATACATAACATGTACATAAACTATAGAGCTTGAAGATAAAACAGAAATGCATGAACCTATAAAAGACAACCAGTAAGCCAAAAGATTTTCAACAACTTAGTATCCATGTATAAGTTCCTCTATCATCCCATTTTCATGCCTTCCCTGAGCAGATAACACTGTCCCAAAGTCTACATTATTTCCTTGTTTTTTCTCCCCTGTGTATTATAATTTTATGACACATATATCCATACAAATAATGCATTATGTAATTTTCCTTTTCCCTGAACTTTACCAAAAAATGTCATCATAGTATATACTGTTTCCTGGGACTTATTTTTCTATTGTGCATTATGTGTGTTTTCAGGATTGAATCATGTTGTCTGAGGCTATGGTTTGTTGATAGTCACTGCTATGAGTATTTTATTGTATGAATATACCACAACTTATTTATTCATTCTTTGGACTTTGGGTTGTTTCCCATTTGTTTAGTTATTATTAGTTATTTAGTGACTATAAGTATGCATGTAGTTAAGAATTTCTCTAAAGCCAAAGGTATATGAATGTTCTACTCTAAAACTTAATGCCAAATTGTTTTCCAATGTGGGAGTAAGAATCTACACTCCCACTAGTGTTACGTAAGTTTCCATTTATCTTCTTTGCCAAAGCTTATCAGACTTCTTAAATTTTGCCAGGGTACTTAGTGTAAAATGGCTTCTTATTGTGGATAATTCATCTTTCCTTTTCCATAAAAGGCTTGTTTATGACTTTTGTTTATTTGTCTATAGGGTTATCATCTTTTCCTCATTGATTTGTAGAGGTTTTCTTTATCAGCCATATGGGTTACAGGTATCTTCAGCCAGTTTAGCTTATTTTTTAATTTTCTTTTCGGTTTCTTCTGATGAGTGTAAATTCTCGATTTCAATATGGTTAAAATATTTATCTGTGTGTAGGCACTTTGGCTTCTCATTTAAGACCTTCTTTCTATCCCAAGGTGTAAAGGTATTCAACTAGTTTTCTTCTAAAAGTTTTAAAATTTCAATTTTCCATTTTTCCACCTAGAACTGATTTCTATGTGTGTAGCAATATAGAGATCAAATTCATTTTTTGTTTTCCCTGTGGACAACCAATTGCCTAGTTTAATTGTACCTTAAGTTCATTAAACTGTACCTTGTTTCCCCAGTGATCTGTTCCCACATGTGATACATTATGACAGATAAATAATTTATATGTGTATATGTTTTATTTATAATTTTTATTGTATCAGAACATATAAATTGTATAAATATATATATATATAAATTATACATATATGTTTATTGCTAATATCAATCCTATAAAGGAATTTCCCTTCTCGTTAGTTTGAAGAATAGTGCTTCAGGAGGTTTTTATCTATTCTGTTATTTCACTCACCATCCATATATTCATAGTATTAAAATTTATTTCATCAAACCAGACCTTTCTTTACGGCTCCATATTCACATATCCAGTTACCCACTTGACATCTTCAAGCAGATATCGTACTGTCTTTTAATATTATCCAAATTTAATAACCTATCCAAACCAACTCTTGATCTTTCCATTGCTTTCTATCCCTAGTCTCTCATTGTTTTTTATTGTAATCAGTGACATCATCTTCCCAGCTTTTCATTCTATAAATCTTAGAGTCATCCTTCATTCTCTCTTCCTTACCCCCAATATTCAATCTATCTCTTGAATTTTTCTACTGTGCTTCCAAAAGAGATCTTGTGTCTTTCCATTGCCAGCTCCTTAGTCTAAGCCTCCTTTATCACTCACCTGAGCTGATAAATAATTGTTTTATTTATAGAAGGATCAAATAATTGATCCTTCAGTTTTCCATTCTTTCCCCTGCCCTAATCCATCCTCATAGCTCTAGAGTGAGCTACACATTTAATTAAACATCTTTTTATTTTATTTATTTATTTTGAGATGGAGTTTCGCTCTTGTTGCCCAGGCTAGAGTGCAATGGCACTATCTCAGCTCACTGCAACCTCCGCCTCACAGGTTCAAGTGATTCTCCTGCCTCAGCCTCCCAAGTAGCTGAGATTACAGGCGTCCGCCACCATGCTCGGCTAATTTTTTGTGTTTTTAGTAGTGAGGAAGTTTCACCATGTTGGTCATGCTGGTCTTGAACTCCTGACCTCAGGTGATCCACCCATCTCGGCCTCCCAGAGTGCTGGGATTACAGGCATGAGCCACCATGCCTGGCCTACTTGGACACCTTTAATGGTTCCTGTCTATCCCCCAGGTAAGCTCACTGTGCCCTGCTCTGATGACCCTCATGCCACCAGCTTCTGCTCCAGCCTTTTTCTTACTCATTAGGCTCCAGTCTCACTTCTTATTTTTTGATTGTGAGTAATTTTCATGTTTGGTAGTTGATTTCTTTTCCATCTCTTGTATGCATACTTCCTGCACCTAGTAGGCATTTGATTTTTTTTTCTTTGAATACACAGCAGATGCCATGTTAACTCATTAGTACTTAGCTCAGAACACTGAATTCTTACCTATGTTAAATGCATGAATACATTAAAAACGTTTTAGTTTTACCTAAAAGTATATAAAATGTAAACTGATCGGTTATGATTGTCATATGTAATAGTTAGAAAACTACTTTGACTTTTTTTTTTCTTTTTAATAAGCTATAAAGCATTAACAGCCAGTGAGATAGAAGATCTTAAGCTGGAGAACTCATCATTACAGGAAACAGTGGCCAAGGCTGGAAAAAATGCAGAGGATGTTCAGCATCAGATATTGGCAACTGAGAGCTCAAATCAAGAATATGCACGGTATATAGATCAAATAATGGCCTTAGAACCATTAAGACAATTTAATGTTGAAAGCCAGCTGGTAACTGTCCCTTGGCTTGCTTTTGGCCATCTTATATTTGCAAATTAAGAATTTACTCAGTTAAAAAATGTCGCTTCTTGAAGAGTTCCTTGGGTTTTTTGTTTTTTTTTTTTTAAAGGGAAAAATTAATGAAAATGGCTATAAAATGTTTAGTGAACTCTTCTCTCTCAAACCAAAGGATGCTTCTAGATCTGCAGACCAAGTCGGCATTAAAAGAAACAGAAATTAAAGAAATCACAGTTTCTTTTCTTCAAAAAATAACTGATTTGCAGAACCAACTCAAGCAACAAGAGGAAGACTTTAGAAAACAGCTGGAAGATGAAGGAGGAAGGTAATCTGTGATTAGAGCCTGAGTGCCTTGTAACTCAGTTATGATGTTACTTTTTAAATAACTATGTTTTTCTCAATTTAATTTTTCCATGCAGAAAAGCTGGAGAAGAAAATACAACAGCAGAATTAACTGAAGAAATTAACAAATGGCGTCTCCTTTATGAAGAACTATATAATAAAACAAAACCTTTTCAGGTTTGTCAGTTAGGAGTAAACTTACTTGTGTGTGTTTTAGGAATTCACTTTGTTCCCTATTATATAGTGAGGACAGTGACTTGGGTTTTCTACAAGATCATTTTGCTGTGCACTTATGGTGCCAATTTAGCTCACTATGAAAGGTTTATTGTTAAATTACTATGCATAATTTTTTCCCATATTTTTGAAGTATAATTAACACATTTAATTGACATAATTTTTTCAATGGACCCTTTGTGGTTTAAAAAAAAAAACTGTCATGAGGAATTTAAAAGTTTGGCTCAGAGGGCTTGCCTGGTATGAGCTTTTGATAATTAACCTATTTTAATTTGTGATATGACTTACCTTATTGCAAATATTCATTGTTTCTCAATACACTGATCTTTTAAAAGAAAAAAGAATAAATGTTGATTTTGGAACTTAGATAGAAGTACAGGATTAGTTATAATGTGGTGATCTAACTGATACAGATAAAACTGGCCAGGTGGCTTTTTTATCTTGTTTGTTTTCCTCTGTTTTAATGATCTTTAAAATGAAAAATACAAAGTTTAAAAGATTTTTGTAGAGAATCTATGGAGAGCCCTGAGAATATGTAAATATACCCTGTTTTTATTTGTGTTTTTAATTTTCTTTAGTGTTTATGGTTTACATGAAACTAGTATGATCAAACTGTTTTAAGTCTTTATTTTAAAAATCTTTTTCAGCTACAACTAGATGCTTTTGAGGCAGAAAAACAGGCATTGTTGAATGAACATGGTGCAGCTCAGGAACAGCTAAATAAAATAAGAGATTCATATGCTAAATTATTGGGTCATCAGAATTTGAAACAAAAAATCAAGCATGTTGTGAAGTTGAAAGATGAAAATAGCCAACTCAAATCGGTTTGTAAAGTGACATTTCATTTTATTAAAGATATTGGAGGGAGTGGGGGTTATTGTAACTATAATACTTAAATAAAATGAAAATCTTTGGTATCAGAAAAAAAAAACAGTTTATAGAGGAAAATTGGGCTGCGATTTAGGGGATTTATTTTAGAGTGTTGACCAGATGGGCCTTCAGTGTTCTACAGTTTTCTAGCTACCTCCTTAATATATTGAAAATTAGAGTAATTGGATGAATGCATTAAGCTTTACATATCTTTCCATTTGCAAAACTGCAAGCTCCTTAATGTAAAGCTATAAAAAGCAGTGTTCAAAAATAGTTGGGCATTTAAATTTTTTAACATATGTATCGAGATATAATTGACATCCCATACAATCTACCCATTGAAAGTGGACAATTCAGTGTTTTTTAGTATACTCACAGATATGTGCAACCGTCACCATAGTCCTCACCTCAAAACGAAACCCTGTTATCCTTTTCCTAACACTCTCCTGTCTCCTCACCCCACCCTTCAGCCCTAAGCAACCACTAATCTACTTTCTGTCTCTGTTGATTTCCCTATTATAGACTTGACATATTCATGGATTCAAATAATATGTGGCCTTTTGTTACTGGCTACTTTCAGTCAATTAGCATAATATTTTCAAGATTCATTTGTGTTGTAGCATGGAGAGTACTTTATTTTTTTTTTCATAGCCTAATAATTCATGATGTGGTTAAACCACATTTTATTTATTCATTTGTCAGTTGATAAACACTTGTTTGCACATTTTGGCTATTATGAATAATAGCCATAAACATTCATATACAAGTTTTTGTATGGACATTTGTTTTTATTTCCCTGGGAAATAATGGGAGGGAAATAGCCAGATCATTTGATAAGTCTACGTTTAATCATTTCAGGAAGTATCAGACTATATTCTGATGAGATCGGGTACGTTCAGGGTGGTATGGCCATAGAAAGGTCAGACTGTATTCAAAAATGGCTCATACTAGTCTATATTCTACAGGCAGTATACAAGGGTCCCAATTTCTCCACATACTTACCAACATTTGTTATTATCTGACTTCTTTATCCTAGCCATTGTATTGGGTATGAAGTGGTATCCCATTGTGGCTTAACTTGCACTTTCTTAATTGGTAATAATGTTGGTCATCTTTTCATGTGCTTACCGGCCATTTGTATATCTTCATAAAAGAAATGTCAGTTCAGACTCTGCTCATTTTTCAACTGGATTATTTGTCTTTTTATTATTGTGAGAATTCTTCATCTATTCTGGACACAAGTCTCTTATATATTATTTGCAAATATCTTCTCCCATTCTGTGCATTGTCTTTTCACTTTCTTGATGATGTCCTTTGACCCAAAAAACTTTCATGAAGTCCGGTGTGTCTATTTTTTTGTTTGTTTGTTCCTTGGTATCTATCTCCTCTGCCAAATTCCAGGTCAGGAAGATTTACCCCTGTGTTTTCTTCTAAGAAATCTATGGTTTTAGCTCTTACATTTAGATTATTGATTGATTTTGAGTTAATTTTTGTATGTGGTGTGAGGTAAGGGTCCAGCTTCATTCTTTAGCATGTGGACATGCAATAGTCCCCACACTATTTTTTAAAGAGAATATTCTTGACTCCAGTTAATGGAGTTAGCATCCAATTAAAAAATCATTTAGGGACGGGCACGGTGGCTCAAGCCTGTAATCCCAGCACTTTGGGAGGCTGAGACGGGCAGATCACGGGGTCAGGAGATCGAGACCATCCTGGCTAACATGGTGAAACCCCGTCTCTACTAAAAAGTACAAAAAACTAGCTGGGCGAGGTGGTGGGCGCCTGTAGTCCCAGCTACACGGGAGGCTGAGGCAGGAGAATGGCGTGAACCTGGGAGGCGGAGCTTGCAGTGAGCTGAGATCCGGCCACTGCACTCCAGCCTGGGCGACAGAGCAAGACTCCGTCTCATAAAAAAAAAAAAAAAAAAAAAAAAAAACATTTAGACTGTACATGTATGGGTTTATTTCTAGACTCTCAACTGTCTTCCATTAATCTATACATCTATGTGCCACCACACTGTCTTGATTACCGTTGTTTTGTAGTAAGTTTTGAAATCAGGAAGCGCGAGTCTTCTTTGCAGTTTTCAATATGGTTTCGTCTATTCTGGACCTCTTGCAATTCTATAGTGATTTTGGAATCAGTTTTTCTTTTTTTTTTTTTTTTTTTTTGAGATGACATTTCACTCTGTCACTCAGGCTGGAGTACAGTGGCGTGATCTCGGCTCACCACCAGCTCCGCCTCCCGAGTTCACGCCATTCTCCTGCCTCAGCCTCCCGAGTAGCTGGGACTAGAGGTGCCCACCACCACGCCCGGCTAATTTTTTGTATTTTTAGTAGAGACAGGGTTTCACCGTGTTAGCCAGGATGGTCTCGATCTCCTGACCTCGTGATCCGCCCACCTCGGCCTCCCAAAGTGCTGGGATTACAGGCGTGAGCCACCGCGCCCGGCCTGGAATCAGTTTTTCTACAAAGAAACCAGCTGGGATTCTGATAGGAACTGCATTGAATCTATAGATCAGTTTGGGACATATTACTATCTTTACTAGGTTAAGTCTTCTAATATATGAATATGGGATATTTTTCCAAGTATTTAGATCTCATTTAATTTCTTTCAACAATGTTTTGTAGTTTTCAGAGTGTAAGTTTTCCACTTCTTTTGTTAAATTTATTACTATTTTATTCTTTTTGATGCTATTGTAAATGGAGTTGTTAATTTCATTTTTGGATTGTTCATTGCAAGTGTATAGAAATACAATTGATTTTGGCCGGGCGCGGTGGCTCAAGCCTGTAATCCCAGCACTTTGGGAGGCCGAGATGGGCGGATCACGAGGTCAGGAGATCGAGACCATCCTGGCTAACCCAGTGAAACCCCGTCTCTACTAAAACTACAAAAAAACTAGCCGGGCGAGGTGGCGGGCGCCTGTAGTCCCAGCTACTTGGGAGGCTGAGGCAGGAGAATGGCGTGAACCCGGGAGGCGGAGCTTGCAGTGAGCTGAGATCCGGCCACTGCACTCCAGCCTGGGTGACAGAGCGAGACTCCGTCTCAAAAAAAAAAAAAAAAAAAAAAAAAAAAAAAAAAAAAAAAGAAAAAAAGAAATACAATTGATTTTAATTATTTATCTTGTATCCTGCACACTTGCTAAACTCATTTTAGTTCTAATAGTTTTCTAGTGGATTCCTTAGGATGTTCTTATGGAAGATCATGTCTTTTGCAAATAGAGATAGTTTTACTTATTTTCCAATCTAGATGCCTTTTATTTCTTTTTCTTGTCTAATATCTCTGGCTAAAACCTGTAGTATAATACAATGTTGAATTTAGAAGTAACGAAAATGATGGACAGCCTTGCTTTGTTCCTGATCTAGGGGGAAAGCATTCAGTCTTTCTCCATGATATATGATGTTAGCTATATGATGTATGTAGAGTGACATTATTAGATGTTGATTTGTCAGCCAGGCGCAGTGGCTGACGCCTGTAATCCCAGCACTCTGGGAGGCTAAGGCAGGTGGATCACCTGAGGTCAGGAGTTTGAGACAAGCCTGGCCAATATGGTGAAACCTCATCTCTACTAAAAATACAAAAATTAGCTGGGTGTGGTTGCAGGCACCTGTAATCCCAGCTACTTGGGTAGGAGAATCTCTTGAACTCGGAAGACAGAGGTTGCAGTGAACCGAGATGGAGCCATTGAGCCTGGGAGACAACAGCGAAACTCCATCTCAAAAAAACAAAGGTGTTGATTTGTCACAGATGCTCTTTATCAAGTTGAGGAAGTTCCCTTCTGTTTCCTAGTTTGTTGAGCATTTTTATATGAAAGGGTGATGAATTCTATCAAGTGCTTCTTCTATTTCTATTGAGATTATCATGTAATTTGTTTTTTATTCTGTTGATATGATATATTTTATTAATTTATTTTTAGATGTTAATCTAACCTTCTGAGATAAATCCCACTTGGTTATGGCACATAATTACTTTTATATGTTGCTGAGGGTTTTTTTTGGTCCATATTCCTAGGAGATACTGGTCTGTGGGTTTTCTTTGTTTTGTTTTTGTTTTTTTAATGTCTGTCTCATTTTGGTATCAGGGTAATGGTGACATCATAAAATAAGAAATGTTCCTTCTTTTCTATGTGTAATGGTTTTTGAATAATTGGTATTAATTCTTCATTGAATATATGGTAGAATTTATTGGTGAAGCCATCTGGACCTGGGCTTTTCTTGTGAATATTTTTTGATTACTGATTCAATATCGTTACTTGATACAGGCTTATTCAGATTATCTCTTTCTTCTTGAGTCGGTTTTCTTCTTCAGTAGTTTATGTCTTTCTATAAATGTGTCTGATTTGTTGGTATATAATTGTTCATAGTATTCCTTTATAATATCTTTTATTTCTGTAAGGTCAGTAGTAATGGCTCCTCTTTATTTCTGATTCTAGTAATTTGAGTCTTTTTATTTAAGTTTCTTTCTTTTTTAAAATTTTTAGTAGAGAAAGAACTTTATTTTTGTTTGTTTGGTTGGTTTTTGGGGTTTTTTTGAGACAGGATCTCACTCTGTCACCAGGCTGGAGTGCAGTGATGCAATCACAGATCACTGCAGCCTCGACCTCCCTGGACTCAGATGATCCTCCCACCTCAGCCTCCCAAGTAGCTGGGACTACAGGTGTGCACCACCACACCTGGCTGATTTTTCTACTTTTTGTAGAGACAGAGTTTTGCCATGTGGCCCAGGCTGGTCTGGAACTCCTAGGCTCAAGCAATCTACCTGCTTTGGCCTCTCTGAGTGCTGGGATTATAGGCTTGAGCCAGTGCACCTGGCCAAGAACTTTTCTTTTTTATAATTTCATCTTTTATTTTAGAGGTGGGGGTACATATGCAGATTTGTTACATAGGTGCATTGCATGATACTGAGGTTTAGGGTATGACTGGTCCCATCACCCAGGTAGTAAGGATAGTGCTCAGTAGGTGGTTTTTCAGCCCTTGTTTAATGGCTCCTTTAGTCCAAATGTATAGGTTATGCTTTTCTGTTTACTGGCATGCCTTGTAATTTTTCATTGGAGAGCAAATTTTTAGATCATATATTGTAGCATTTCTGGGTACAGCTCCCCCTCCTTTTGGGGCTTTTTATTTGCTTATTTTCTGAATGATGAGTGGCTCAATGATTTTAGTGAAGCCTATCCTACTACTTCCCCAGACCCCAACAGTGTTGTGCCTCTGATGTTGCTGTGCAGGGAGGTACAGTTTTAGGTATGTCCGCAATTACCCTGGGATGACACTTGCTTTGGTAGGGTTGCCTTCCTCTCTTTCTGTGAACATAGTGGGCTATAGACTCCAGTAGATGCTGGCTCCTTGCTTTATTATTTTCAACAGTGCCCTAGGGCATAAATTGCTCTATCAACTAATCCAATCAAATTCTGGCCCCTCTGTAGGGATTCCATCTGAGAGCAGTGCTGGATATTTATTCTGACTACAGAAGGGCTTGTCCCAGCTGTCTTATTCCCTAGTTTTCTCCTGCAAACTAACTAGTCTGCTGTTAAGCCTGTATCTTAAATCTCCTCCCAATTCTCTCTCACTATAACCACCACTGTTCTTTCATGGTCCCCAACCTTTTTGGCACCAGGGACCATTTTTGTGGAAGGCAATTTTTACACAGACCGGATCACCCAGCTCGTGATTGGTTGGTGTGGATGGTTTTGCGATTAAACTGTTCCACCTCGATCATCAGGCATTAGATTCTCATAAGGAGCATGCAACCTAGATCCCTCACATGTGCAGTTCACAGTAGGGTTCACACTCCTATGAGAATCTAATGCTGAAGCTGATCTGACAAGAGGAGGAGCTTGGGGGTAATGCTTATGCTTCCTGGCTCACCATTCACCTCCTGCTCTGCAGCCTGATTCCTAACAGGTCATGGACGGGTATCGATCTGTAGCCCAGAGGTTGGGGACCCCTGCTTTAGAGCACCATTAGGCTTCAGCTTCTCCAAGCTCTGTTGCAGGTGAAGTCAGTTCCTTTGAAAAGAAATGAGGAGCTACCTGTTTTATGGCCTACTTGTCTTTTCCGCCCTCCTTTCCCCCTCCCCTGACAATCTCTCTGAGCCAGAACTAGAATTGAAATTGGGGACAATGGCAGTTTTCTCTCTGAGAGACATCTCTGCCCTAGGAGCTGAGTTTTCAGTGGACTTGTGGGGAAGAGATGAGGAATCGCCCCAGGCCCTCTTGACTCACCTCTCCTGGTGTAGAACCATCCCCCTCATGAGCCAGAGAAAGGGTGATCAGGGGCCCAGCAGTTTCAACACGCTGTGCCCAAGGTGAGCCCCTGTTCCATGAATGGGGCTGAGTGGAGGAAGGGATCCCCCACCTCACAACTGCATTTATCCAAGATATAACCATAGCCACAGGGAGCTGGGGACAAGATGAGAAACTCTGATGTCCTGGTCCTCCTGGGAGGGAAGCTTCTGACTCAGAGTTGGGGGAAAAGAGGGCCCTGTGCTTTTGATTGTAGCCATCTGGCATGGACTTTGCCTTGCTAAGCTGGGAGTGGGAAGAGGGGAAGGAGTTTTGGCTTCAATACTGCCGACTTTCATCTTTCTCACCAAATTTTTGCAGATTTTCTTCAATAGACGTTTCTTCATTTGCTGTTTTTCCCTTAGGTCAATTTTCAGAGGCTTTAACTGGTTAACATCTTATGACTTTTAGTTTCACTAGGGAGCAGGTCAGCAGAACTTTCATGCTGTCATGCCAGAAGTCCATCTCAGCAGTTACTTTTGAGTTGAACTTTTATCAGAAAAATAGCTTTGTAGCTGTAGAAGGGCAAGGAGATTTAAGACTGTATCTCCTTTGTCACAGCTGTTTCAAGTCATTGTGTAATTCAGTCTTAAAGCCTCTGTCTAGCAGTGATTGTTGCCGTTGGGTGTGATAGTACATAAACAACTCTGGAATTTGCCCACAACGTTGGTAACACATTTCACTGACATAATCTTTAATAATTGTTTATTACCTATTTTTTTCTTTTTTACCTAGGAAGTATCAAAACTCCGCTGTCAGCTTGCTAAAAAAAAACAAAGTGAGACAAAACTTCAAGAGGAATTGAATAAAGTCCTAGGTATCAAACACTTTGATCCTTCAAAGGCTTTTCATCATGAAAGTAAAGAAAATTTTGCCCTGAAAACCCCATTAAAAGAAGGTAAGACATGAATAAATATATAAAAGTGTCCTCTTCCTTTGGATTTGCTTTCACAGCATTTAGCAAGTCATCCATCTTATGAACTGTGAAAATTTGTTGACACCTTCTGATAAAACTAATTCTTACTGAGATTGTTGTGTACAAATGACTGTTTTTTTCCTCCTTCTATACTTTCTTTTCTGTATACCTGGATTCTGCCTGTTCTTCAAGGCTGGGTCAAATTATATCTTCCTTCAAGCTTTGCCTGACTATTTTGCCCCTGTCCACACTCCCCAATTTTACTCCCTCTATAATACCCTTAGCATTTTAACCTAAATGTCTCAGGTCCTTAATCATCTTCTAATTTGTAGTTTTGGAGAAGTAATTTCTTATTTCTTGACTGTGAATGTTTGTCTTTCACAATAAATTAAAATTGGTTGAAATGATAAAGACTTGTAAATAAAATTATCTTGCAGAATATATTGCTTCATCTGCCTAGAGAAGATACAAGGCCTCTTTTTAGTTTATAACGATGGATAAATTCGTTTTAATCTAGATTACTAATACTTCTTTTCAATAATTCTTCTAGGCAGTACAAACTGTTACTGAACTCCTATGGAGTGACAAGAATCATGGAAGTAAACATCTGAAAAACCTGTTGAAGATTATTTCATTCGTATTGTTGTTATTGATGTTGTTATTATGTTTGACATGGTATTTTATAATGTTGTATTTAATTTTAACTGCCAATCCTTAAATATGTGAAAGGAACATTTTTTACCAAAGTGTCTTTTGAGATTTTATTTTTTCTTGTAAATGCCTCCTACCTAATGCTCACCTTTATCACCTCATTCTGAACCCTCTCACTGGCTTTCCAGCTTACAATGCATCTCATCAACTTAATATGCCTTTAAAAGTCAGTATCATATTATTATTCTCCTGTTCTGAAACTTTACTTTCAAGAGTCTAATCCCCAGATTTTTCAGCTTGATCCTGGAGGTCTTTTCTAGTCTGAGCTTCTTTAGCTAGGCTAAAACACCTTGGTTTATTCTGGCCTCTACTTCAATTCTGATAATGCTCACCTATTATCCTTCCACTTGTCCAGTTGAAATAAGAAATTTAAGAACGAGCCTAATTTCATAGGAACCTCTCCATTTTTAATCAGTTGTTTAATAATTTACAGGTTCTTAGGCTCCATCCTATTTGTATGAAATTATAATCTGTGATTTGGCCTTAAGTCTGCATTTTTAACAAACTCTTCAGTTAATTCTTAAATATACTGAAAATCCGAGAAACTCTGCATGTAACTATTTCTTTAGAGTTTGTCATATACTGCTTGTCATCTACATGTCTACTGAGCATTTGATTAATATTTGTGTAATATGAAATAAAATTACACAGTGAGTCATTTAACCAATTAATTTTTCAACTTGTATTTTATGAAGTTACATTAATGCTTCTACATAGGATGTATTTATTATCTCTACCCTACCCACACCACCTTGTCCCCAGAATCACAAAAGATACTGTTTAGAAAGTGGTAAATCTCTCTCTAAAATGTCTGTTTTGCACATTGGTATAATATTGATAAGCTACCTTTTTTATAATAAGTCCTCATTGATCGACCAACAGGGACTATCAGTCAGAATTGCTTTTCATAATTATTTTATTAGATCTTAATACATGGTTGAATTTTAAAATGCAATTTTTAAAATTAAATTCAGAAGAAATATAGAAATTAGAAAAATTGTCCAATAAAATGGTTTAATGGGCTGCGCACAATGGCTCACGCCTGTAATCCCAACACTTTGGGAGGCTAAGGCGGGAGGAATTCAAGATCAGCCTGGGCAACATAGTGATCCCCCATCTCTAAAAAATATATAAATAAATAATAAAATGCTTCAGGACTCCTACTTTTAGCCAAGATGGGGTAACAAGATGAACAACCAGGTGCACTGCCCAAAGTTCTGCCCACTGGGAGGATTTCTCTTCACCACTGTCCTTCAGGGATGTCCCAGAGAAGGGCTGGCATACTGTAGCTATCCACTTTCAGGTGATGCCTACATATCACATAGAAACATCTATAAACTAGGCCCATGTCATTTATTCCTGTCAATTCATCTTAGGGAACTCCCCATGAGTTTGGGAGAAAAAAGGCAAGGTAGCAGGAACAGGGACCGTGGGCATTTGGGTCACTTCTTCATGTAACTTACTTTTGCCTTCAGGTCCTGCCTGGGCCCAGTCACATACATAACAGGTTCTTTGGTGATGTTCTCCTGCTGTGCACACCCAGCATTATGGCATGTGGGTCAGATAACACCCAACTCATGAGGGGCAGCTCAGGTCGCATGGTAACTTAATTGACCATGGTAAGCATTCAGTCCCTACTGAAGCCCAGCAATAGGCCAAGAGCTGTTTCTCAAAAGAGTAGTTATCTGCATGGGATAGCAGGTCTTTCTTCAAAATACTAAGGGTCTGCACTGAGATTCATCTATACGGGCCTGCCAAAGGTTCCAACAGCATCTCTATCTGCCACTGACACTTCAAATACCATTGGATCTGCAAGTTCATATGTCCCAAGCAACAAAGCAGCTTACACAATAGCCTGGACCTATTGCAGAACCTTTTCCTATTCGGAGTCCTACTCCAAACTAGCAGCTTTTCAAGACACTCAGTAAATGGGCCAGAGTAACAAACCCAAATCCAAAGAGGGCTGCCACATGTCATGCCTCTTCTGGTTGTAGGAGGGGGCAGATGCAAAAACTTACCTTAGGAGGGGTATCTCAATATGCCTCATACCACTGGACCCCTAGAAATTTTACTGAGACATGAAAAAGCCTTTGAATTTTTGTTGGATTTACTTCCCACTTCTGATAAGCACATGTTTTACCAATAGTTCTGGAGTAGTTGCTACGTCTCACTCATTAAGTCCAGTGAGCATAATGTCATCAATGTAATGGGTCAGTGTGATGTGGAAAGAAAAGGCAATAAAGATTCCTGTGAACAAAATTAGGACAGGGCTGGTGAGTTGATATACCCTGAGGTAGGACATAAAGGTGAGTTTCTAGCCTTGCCAGCTAAAAGCACACTGCTTCTGGTTGGCCTTCTAGACAGGGATGAAGAAGAAGGCATTTGCCAGATCAGTAGATGCATACGAGGAACCAGGGTTTATGTTAATTTGCTCAAGCAATACATCTGGTACAGCAGCTGCAATTGGAGTCACCACCTAGTTAAGTTTGTGATAATCCACTGTTTTTCTCCAAGATCCATCTGTCCTCTGCTCAGGCTAAATAGGTGAGTTGAATGGAGATATGGTAGGAATGACCACCCAGCCTTCCTTCAAGTACTTAACGGTGGCACTAATCTCTTCACTCCCTATAGGAATTGAACATTGCTTTCGGTTTACTATTTTCCTAAGTACAGATAGTTCTAGTGGCTTCTACTTGGCCTTTTCCACCATAGCCCTCACTCCATAGGTCAGGAAACCAATGCGTGGATTCTGTCAGCTGCTGACTATATTCTAATTATACATTCTAGAACTGGGGGATAACCACAGAATAGGTTCAGGAATTCACTGGGCCCATTGTGAGATGGAACTAAGCTAAAACTCTGTTGATCATCTGACCTCCATAAGCTGCTACCCTGACAGTAGCACTTTGGATCTCCTGAAATTAGTGTCACTTCAGAGCCAATGTCCACTAGTTCACAAAAGATCTGATTATTCCCTTTTTCTAATGCACAGTTACGTTGGTAAAAGGCTGTACGTCCGTTTGGGGAGGACTAGGAGAGACTAACAGTATAAACGTTTGGTTATGGACCAGGGTCCCCTTGAGATCCTCCCCTTCAATCGAAGGGTTTTGGCTCTATAAAGTGGCTCAAGTCTGGGAATTAAGGGACCACGATTCTCTGTTTTTATGATTCAAGTTCAACTTTTGTCACTTGACTTAGAAGTTTTCTGCTTATACAGATCAAGTAAGACTTTAGTAGGCTTCCTATCTATTTCACTTCTAGGAAAACCATGATCAACTAGCCAAAGCACAGGTCTACACAAGTCAGATTATTCTGATTGTTCCTTTGGTTCTGTCATTATGATAACCACTTCACCTTGCCTTTGGTGGTTGAGTCCCATTACTTGACCCATGCCACCCTGGGATATGTTACTTCCATTATATTTAGGTTTTCCAGTTCAGTGACTGCAGTGAGCTCTGGCCTACAGAGAAGAGCCACCACAGAGTTCTGAAAAAGGTGCTGGAACACTCCTCGCAAATTTATTTCTCATAGTATTGGTGAAAGGTATACTTTCTTGACATTCCCAGTGTGGATGAGTAGTTCTTAAATGAAAAATCTACTCTAATTTCCCAATATTCCTAAACCTTTTAATCCCATCCTCTAGATTAAACCAAGGCATTTCCAGCACTTCCAATTCATCTTTTCCATGTTTCAGTAAGCCTATCAAACCGTAAGCACCCTTTCTAATTCCCCAAGCTGCAGTGTTAAATGCAGAATCTTTGCTTAGTGAGCCCATGTCAAGAAATTTGACCTGATCCAACTTTTTGTTCCTTCCATCATTTTCCGACACCTTTATTATCCATTCTCGCATATGTTCCCAGATTTTTGTCTGTATAAATTAGAGACTTTGAGTAACTCTTTGGAGTATAGCACATCTCTTCATGGGTAACACTTTGTTCGTCTAGTTTCAGGTCTAGAAGCAAAGAAGGGTGGTGGAGGTGGGTCTGGAGGAGAATGGGCATTGTCTTGTATATCAACTGCCTCAAAGGAGACCATTACAATTTCCTCAGGCAATGCAGTATTAATCATCTCAGACAGGTTGGAGGGTACTATCACTGGAAATGGAGAAGCTGCTTCCACTGGGGTTGAGAAGCCTTTCCATCAGCAAAGAAGACTCATCAGAATTTAGGGGCTTAATGTCCCCAGCTTCATCAAGGTCTTCCTACATGTCCAAATTCTAATTTATAGAATCCCATTTTTTTCAGTAAGTGCCCTCTTTTTAACAATAGTCACTCTGCAAGGCTGGAATTCTAATTTGTGTTGTGATTCAGCCAGTCACAGGATGAGATGCTGTGTTTGATTTTCAACAGTCTCGGCTCTGGGAATACAGGAGATAGGGTTTTCTTCAGGGTGTACATAGAAGCTTTCAGATTATTTATGGAGCACTTGAGCTGGGAATAAAAATCCCTACACTCACCTTTTTTAGCACCACTTTATCCAGTGACATTAGAAACAACCAACTGTCCTCATTATACTGATTAAGAGGCAGAATAAGTAGTCAAGGAAGTAAACATGCCCATGGTATGCAGCAAGTGTGGCTTACTGCACCACACACTTCAACAAAAGTTCTTTTAGACTAAGAAGACAAGAACAAGGTTTCATAACAGCCATCAACAATTAGTTTTCCAAAAATCCCCCCAAAAAAATCATATACACAGTTAACCAGCTCCTTGCCTCTTATAAGCCCCAGCATTCATATCGTAGTCAAGCTAATTCAAGCAAAGCTATCTTCAGTAAGACATTTCCCTGTAGACAGCATGCACATTTTGATTTTACATGTCCTCAGACTGACCCTTTGTTCATTATAATAGTAAAAAACCCACCACTGGGTGGAGATTTAACATGCTAATGAGACATGTGATGTATGAACAAGCATGTATAGCTACTGCTCTTGTGCACCCAGAGGAACACCCAGAACATGCTTACTAGTAACACCTCTTCCCACCCCTTCATGATTAATCATGTAAGACTCCCAGAAAGGGAGTCTCCCTAGTGCCAGTCTTTGTGGTCTCATCCTTACCAGCAGCCTGTACTGAATCCTCTCTCTAAGGGTGTACTATCTATTGTGCACTCAACTTTCAAAATATTATTTCTCCTTTGCAATGAATTGTTTTATACTGCATCTTCTTCACTGTCTCTTAAGTTCTTTTAGACTAAGAAGACAAGAACAAGGTTTCATAACAGCCATCAACAATTAGTTTTCCAAAAATCCCCCCCAAAAAATCATATACACAGTTAACCAGCTCCTTGCCTCTTATAACTGGTTGATTAGCAGTAGCCAATGCAATTATTTTGTGTATTTCTATTGCTAGATCATGTTATGTACTCAGTGCTCACTTTACTAACCGGAAAGAATTGTTAACATCTTTAATAAGATCAGAGTAAGATATGTTTTAATAACATACAAAAGATGTTATTAAATCTTTAATAACATCTTTAATAAGATCTTATTAACATATTTAATAAGATCTTTAATAAGATCAAAATTGATTTAATAAGATCAATTCCAAAAACTCTGGAACCATCAGGAAACTCATCCTTAATATTCTGTCCCCCAGAGCAACTCTTGGTACCAAAATCTGTATTAGTCACAGTTCTCCAGAGAAACAGAACCAGTAAGAGATACACAGAAAAGTTGATTTAGTATGAGGAATCGGCTGACATGATTATGAAGGCTGAGAAGGCTTGCAACCTGCCATTTGCAGGCTGGAGACCCAGGAAAGCAGGTGGTGTGCAGTACAAGCTTGAAGGCCTGAGAACCATCAGAGCAGAGGGTGTGAGTCTCAGTCCAAGGTCAGCAAAAGACTGATATTCCAGCTCAGTCAGGAAGAAGGGATTAATTCTCCCTTCCTCTGTTTTTTGTTCTACTCAGCCCTCAATGGACCCTCAGTCAGCTTTAGTACATCCACCAATTCAAATATTAACCTCATTTAGAAACACCCTCACAGACACCCCCTGAAGTAGTGCCCACAGTGAGTCCATGATCTAGTCAAGTTGATGTATAAAAATTAAACATCCCAGTTAAATATCACACTGGGTTTGGGAACTGAACACCCTGTCTAGTCTAACTTATGCCCTATTTATCTGCAATAGCCTTTAACCTTGAATACTTGTTCATGTATCACACTGTTGACAAGAGAGGATAGAAGTCAGGATGCCCTGCCTCCTTCCTAAGTATCATTCTTTCAGATCCTCTTCTTGCTGCTGTTCATGACTTCTTTGTGAACACCCCCTAAAACAGGGTGAGAAGGATGACAGAGGTGGTGACAATATGAAACAAGGCCCCAGAACCTATTTGTGGGTGAAGCTGGACCCCAAGACACCTAGCCTTAGGAAGGTTTTACTTGAGACTCCAACTCTACCTTATTCATCAGTCCTTTAAATTAGGAGTCATCTAAACTCCCATCACAAGGCAAATTTTGACAAATAGATTTTCCAGAAGCTGTTACAACAAAGAGGGTGGGGTCAATACCTTGTCTCTTCATCTCTAGCCACAGTAACATTCATCCATTTTCCAACCTGTTGTCTCTTCTTCCATTGGGACTTTGTAGTTTTCAAGAAAAGGAGTGAAAGGCAAACTAATTATCTTTAACAAGTGAATAATTATATACATATAGCCAACTGATTTAAATTGTTTAAAATCAATTCTCTTTCCTGGGAGAAACAATTTTAAAAAGTATTATCTTCATATATTTACACACTTAAGAATTTAATGATCTGAGGATAAAATAGATTCATCTATAAGTCATGCTTTTGATTTTGATTATACTGCATTTCATTTATTCATTCATTTATATATTCAAAAATATTTATAAAATATTCATCCTGTGCCAGGGACTGGATTTGGTGCTGATACACAGAGGAGAACACGACTTTGGCCCTTAAGTTTTTAAATGAAAGGTGACAGATGTGAAGTAAATAATAGTCACATACACCTTTTAAATGCTATAAAATAAAGGTATAGGATACTATGAGAGAGGAAAACATGAGAGTCTAATTAAGATTGGGGTGTATACTATTTGAGGAGAAGGGCAGACAAGGAAGGTGGAGTCAAAGATGGGGCACCGATTCTGCAGGGCCTTGTAGATGGGATTACTGAAAGGTTGTAAGCAAGTAGTAAAATAAGCTGATCTGTCTTTAAAGGATGATTCAGTCTGTGGCAGATATCTGGATATGCCAAAAGTGAAAGCTGAAGTAAGTCTTTGCAGTGGCCCAAAAGGCTCTAACAGATCTACAATCTCACACTTCCACTCGCTTCCCTCTCTGGCTTTTTTCCTTCTCCTTCTCCTTTTATTTATTTATTTACTTATTTATTTATTTATTTATTTATTTATTTATTTATTTATTTGAGACAGGGTGTTGCTCTGTTGCCCAGACTGAAGCTCACTGCAGCTTCAACCTCCCAGGCTCAAGTGATCCTCCCAGTTCAGCCTCCCAAGCAGCTGGGACTACAGCTATGTGCCACTACGTTCAACTAATTTTTTTGCATTTTTTTTTTTTTTTATAAAGATGGGGTTTCATCATGTTGCCCAAGCTGGTCTCAAACTCCTGGACTCAAGCAATCTACATGCCTCAGCCTCCCAACGTGTTGGGATTACAGGTGTGAGCCACCTGGCCCAGCTTTCCCTATTTTATTCTTTTTAGCCACACTGGACTCTTTACAGAAGCTTAAGCACATCAGGCTGAGTAGGCCTATCTTCTGTGCACTTGATTCATCTGCCTGGAATGTTCTCTTATATATTTTTGAAGCCACTGAAGGGAGGAAGCTCCCTGGACCTGCTCTCTGGGAAACTGTGTGAGGCAGAGATCTGGCTGACTTCTCTGACGTATAGCCTGACTGGGAAGTAAAAACTTTCTAAGGTTAAGCACTGTGATCTTGGATTTGTTAACTTAGTGTAAAACTAGCCTAGGTTGACAAATAAACACCATAGTTAACAAAGTAGACAAAAATATTACTTTTTAATAAAAAGCTTTAGTCTTTAGATATTTTTCAATCTGTTAATTTAAAATATTGTCAAGTTTAATTTTCATTTTCTTGACTACTGGTAAGTTCCAGCATGTTGTCCTATGTGATTTTGCCTTTTATCAACTGTGAATTGCTTTTCACATTTGATCTTATTTTCCTTCAGTTTGTCTTTTGACTTTGTTAATTATCATTATTGTTGTTGTGCAACTGTTTACAATAATCTATGTGGTTTAATTTGTTGATATTTTCCCTTTTGGTTTCTAAATGGCATAATATGCTTATAAAAGGTTTCCTCACATCAAGATTATTTTATATATACTCTTCTCATGCTTTTGTTATAGTTTAACTTTTTTTAACCATGATAAATGAAACAATAGTTCAACTTTTTAAATTTGTAAATAACTTATTTTAGTATAAGTGATTTAGAATCCAGTCTTATTTTTTTTTCAGTTTCCACACAAAGCATTGACAGCCTGATTTTTTTTTAATGATCCATTTTAAATTTACCATCTTTATCCCCTAATAAATTTTCATATGCATACTTGAATCTAGCTGAGTTAATCAGTATAATAGTATCTTTCAGACAAACCTGGGAGGTTAAGAGGAAGATTAGGTTTGGGAGACAAGATGATGATAAATTAATTTAATCTATTTTAGAATTTCACGTAAGTAAAATCATACTTTTTTGTATTTAGTTTCTTTTACTCATCATAATGACTTTGAGATTCATTTACACAGTTCATTTCTTTGTATAGCTAAGTAATATTCCACAGTATGGATACACCACAATTTGTTTACCCATTCATCTGCTGATGGATGTTTATGTTGTTTCCAGTTTTAATCTGTTTTGAATTAAGCTGCTATGAATATTCTTGTGTGAGTCTTTATAAACATATATTTTATTTCTCTTGGGTAAGCACCTAGAAGTGGAATTACTGGGTCATGGAATAGGTGTATGTTTTTTGTTTGTTTGTTTTTGTTTTTTTTTTTTTTGAGATGGAGTCTCTCTCTGTCGCCCAGGCTGGAGTGCAGTGGCACGATCGCAGCTCACTGCAACCTGCAGTGGCACGATCGCAGCTCACTGCAACCTACGCCTCCCGGGTTCAAGCAATTCTCCTGCCTCAGCCTCCTGAGTAGCTGGGATTACAGGCACACACCACCACACCCGGCTAATTTTTGTATTTTTTTAAGTAGAGACAGGGTTTCACCATGTTGGGCGGGCTGGTCTCACACTCCTGACCTCATGATCCACCCTCCTCGGCCTCCCAAAGTGCTGGGATTGCAGGCGTGAGCCACTGTACCTGGCCAGAATAGGTGTATGTTTAACTTTATTTTATTTCTTTTTTTTTTCTTCTTATTGTTCTTATTTCTCTGAGGCATACATGTAACTTTATAAAAACTTTCAATTTTCTAAAGTGGTTGTATCATTTTATACTCCCTCTAGCAATAAGAGTATTCTAGTTATTCAAAATGCTTGTTAGTGAAGGAGTTGAGAACATGCTATCCCAAAATATGCCACCCTGGCATTTTGACTATTTTAAGTTAAAGACACTTAAAAAACAGCAGGCACAAGAAGATCACTGTGACTTTTCTGTTTCTTGAAAGCAGGAGATGACATTCCCACATGAAAGATGCCCTCCCATACTAGAAGTAAAGTAACATTCCTATCACCAAAGACAGGAAGTTAATGCCAGATAATTCTGTACCAACCTTATTAAAATAACTGATCTTCTAGCCTCAAAAAATGTAGTTACTTTTTCACAATTTAGTACTCTGTCTAATTTGGTATTTAATTGCAACTCTAACTGCATCTTTGGGTCTTCACTTTCTTAGGAAGGACCCATGCCACATAAAGCTTGTAGAAAATAGATTTGTATGCTTTTTTCCTGTTGATCTACCTTAATTTAATTCTTAAGTCTAGCTGAAAAACCCTGAAAAGACAGAAGTAAAATTTGCCTCCCTTATATTATCATTTGATGCTTTCAGTCTTTAACTTTGGCCATTCTGTTAGGTATGTAATGGTATCTTCACGTGGTTTTAATTTGCTTCTCTAATGTTGAGCATCTTTTTATGTGCTTATCGGCTACTCTTATATCTTCCTTTTTAAAGTGTTGTCCAGGTCGGGCGTGGTGGCTCATGCCTGTAATCCCAGCACCTCGGGAGGCTGAGGTAGGTGGATCATTTGAGGTCAGGAGCTCGAGCCTGAGCAACCTGGTGAAACCCTGACTCTACTCAAAATACAAAAATTAGCTGGGTGTGGTGGCATACACCTGTAATCCCAGCTACTCGGGAGGCTGAGGCAGGAGAATTGCTTGAACCCGGGAGGCAGAGGTTACAGTGAGCTGAGATCGTGCCACTGCAGTCCAGCCTGGCAGACAGAGTGAGACTCTGTCTCAATAATTAATAAATAAATAAATAGCATTGTATGGCAGATCCACCTGACAGCAATAACTTTAAGCATACCCTGAGAATGACCCTGTGGTCTAAGAAGAATGTGTGCTTGGAGCTAAAAATCCAGGAATGGCCAAGGCGAATATTCACTCCTTATCGATGGAGGACATCTGAGCCCCTGGTTCATCCCTTGCAACACAAGCTATACAGGTGATGGAGGCCCTTTGTTATGGGTTAAATGGAGGTTGCTAGGTGGAACATGCTAAGTGAAAATGCTATATAAACCACACTTTTTACAAACGGCAGTGGTTCTCCCATCCAGCCCACTGCCACTGGACTGTCCTCGTATTTAAGTTCCCTCAATAAACCCTATATCTGGTTCACTGTCTCTGGGTCTTTTCTTCAACCTCTCATACACGATGCCATTCCTGTTGGAGTCAATAGAAGTCTGACATGACAAGTGTCTGTTAAAAATTTCTGTCCATTTTAGAACTTGTTTTTTTAAAAATTATCGAGTTGTGGAGTTAATTGCTCTGAATATTAGTCCTTTTCAGATATATAGATATATAGATAGAGAGAGAGAGAGAGAGAGAGAGATTTCCCCTCCCGATAGCAAGACCCTGTCTCTAAACACACAAAAAGATTTTTTTAATTAGCTGGTTGTGGTTGTGCACGCCTGTGGTCCTAGCTGCTTGGGAAGCTGAGGCTGTAGAATTACGTGCGGCCCAGGAGTTCCAGGCTGCAGTGAGCTGTGATGGCACCACTGCTCTCCAGCCTGGGTGACAGAGGGAGACCCTGTCTTGAAACAATAAAAATAAATACATTATGCCCAGTTAGCCACTTGGGATCCATCCTGAAAGACTGGCTTTTTCAGGTTCACATTTGTTCACAAATGCAAACACATACACAACAATTCTTCATAATTTATATTAATAGATTTCTCTGAATGCCTCTTAGAGTTTACCATGTGCTGTGTGCTCTAAATGAATATAACATTAAAAGTTAGATGATTCTTTTAGTTCAACTCGAATGGCAATTTTTGATGTTCTTAAATTGGTACAGAGCCATAATCCAGAATAGCGGCGCAAAGCTCGCTGAGCATATTCATTGCCCTTCAAAGTCTTCGAAAACAGATTACTGGGCTTCCCTCCTAGAGAATGATTTCATTCCTTAGGTTCTGTGGTGCAGGCAGGTTTGGAAATCACTTATCTAAAAGTCCTTAATGCTTTGCGAAACTTAAGTCCACTCCATCTACCATTTTCTCAGAGGGCAGCGTAGTATTAATGGAAATGACCCGTTGCATTTTACTTCTTGCGTGCTGTTACCATCACCACCGCCTTTTACTCTCCTTTGAAATAATTAAAAAGCACTGGGAAGGGAAAGCAATGCAGAATTTTACTAAACATAATCTGTTGCAATAAGATGTAACTAAATAAAATGACAGAAAACTGTGCCTTTTAGAACAGGAATCAACTGCATGATCCGTGTGCTTTCCAAAAGCGTGGCTCACTCTTCTTCCGCAAGAGAAAACTACAACCAGTCTTGACAGGAAGTTGTTGGGTTTTTGTTTTTGTTAAATAGTTCTACCAAATAGTTTTGCAAATAGACCCAGGCTTGACTGGCAATTAAACATGAAACTTCTCATTGGGTATTTTCGAGACTGCCACGGGGAATCAGCTACCAGCTTACTGCCATGTGCATAACTGCACGAGATTCCGGGATCGGAATCAAAATGCTAATTTAAAAGGTCAAGTGAAGCTGCGCCTCACGTTTTGGCGTGCCTGCGCTCTCTGCAGGCAGCAGCGAACAAAGACCCAGCAAGAGAAGGCAGAGGCTAAGACCCATCCCGTGTCTGCTCTTCTGAAATAATTCTGGAGTCATGCCTGAAATGCCAGAGGACATGGAGCAGGTAAGAACTAGCAATTCAAGAAATGAAGCATTCTAGAGTAAGAGATGCTTTAAAAGCATTCCAGTGAACGCCTGCTAAAAACAGAATTGTTGTGTAAAGAAAATAGAAACGGGTGTCATTCATTTCCTTAAAACATAACCTCGGGACAAGGAAGAATAAGCCAACTTTAGTTACTGACCTGGAGAACCAGGTTATGAAGAACTCAGCTAAGTCTCATTAGCTGACAAGAATAAAATGCAAGACAGAACTGCAGTTTCATTTACCATTCTAAATGCAATTATGTATATAAAGTTTCTACATAAATAAGGTTTTTGTCTGTAGTTGTGTGTTCCAGATGTTCTTTGCCTTGGTATGAATTTAATCTGCTAACATAACTTTTAGTTTCAGGCTGCTCTCTTTAAATGTATAGACTTCACCACCACACCAAGTTGTACATTGTCTATGTAAGAATGGCGTTGGATTCGCATAGACCCTATCATCATTAATGATTAAAAACCGTATCCAAACATATGCCCCTAGAACTGTACCCAACTTTTACGGGGAAAGTATCAAGTCAGATTCTCAAAAGTAGCCAAGTTAAACTCTTTCTGTTCCTCAAGGCTAGGCTGCTCTGAGAATCAGAATGCTAATTGCACATGCTTGCCCTTAAACCTTCTTCTCGTTGAAGAAGGAAGAATTAATTTTCTTTTCTCCCATAGAAAGGTAAGATTACATCATGTGTTGCGACTAGAAACTTGAAACCGAATTCCCAGTTTTTAATAGAGGAGTATTAAGATGATCTTGGCTGCTCCCCCGGCTCTCCTCCCGCCCTCTTCTTTGTTGTCCCCGGATTATACTTGTTTAGCGCTGGGGCAGTCCTCAAGGATTCCCTAAATAATGCTAAACTGATGAACAGTAATCGCCTGTATTTTTTTTTTTTTTTAATTGGAACATAAGAAACCTCAGGCTGTCTTCGATTACTATTCTAGAGAAACTTATGTTTACACGAATGAGGAAATGAGTTTTTGTTGGGGGTAGGGGAGAAAGGAAAGTCTCGGTGTTCTGACGTGGAAAAACTTCTTTAAAAGGCTGCTTCGTCTTTAGTTTGAAAATAAAGCAAAAAGGATTAGGAGACGGGGAAAGGCCCTAGGAAAATCCAAGCAGTGGTCACGTTTGTGGGCGACGTTTAGAGCTTGCTATCCTGGGCACACAAGAACCGTTAGACTATTCGGTGCAAAGTTGGCAAATCCTACACGGCCTGTGCCAGGGTTTACTTTCTGCATAAATTTCACAGGCGTCCGACCCGGGTGGGGACGTTTTGCGATTTTGAACTGGAAGGGAAAGAAGTCGGCATCAGTACTTAGGGCTGATTGACTTTTAAAAGGTGGTAGAACGCCCAGCATTACACGCTGCTGCTTAAATTCTCGGTGCTTAGCAAGGCTGGGCTCGCGTGGCCCAATCCTGCAGTCCCCATCCTGTAGTCCCCGAGGCGGTGTTTCTCAAAGGGTGGGCTTGATTCTGGTTAAACCCGTTAAGAAGCCGGACCCTGGGCTCGTTTCTCATTATGTAATTATGGGTAAAGTCCAAGGACCTGCGTTTTGAAGAGGTACCTAAGTAATTCATCTTCCTTTCCCCCAAAACTTTTTATTTTTAATTAAAAATAGTTTTACATTTTTGAAATCTCACACACAGGTTTTTTCTTTTTTTAAGCATCCAGGAAGACAAATGGCTCAGACGCCAACCCTTTTCTTTTTATTCCTTGTCTTTTCTAAATCTTTAAAACCCACACCTAGGGCTCTAGAGATGTGTCCATTATGCTCTACCCACCTCCGCCCCCGCCCCCATGACTTTAAAATGCTTTTTATTCTACTTTATATATTGCTCAGTCGATCCTCATGCACTAAGCAGTCTGCAAACTTGAAACTCAAGGCGATCCAGTTCAATCTTTTCCCGAGTCAAGAAAAAATAGAAAAAAAGTAGACGAAAAAAAGCACACAAATAAAATCTCCGATACAAAACCTGAGTTCACTGCCTAAGGTCAGGGCCTTTCTTTTGTGTGTAGCTTTAACCACCGGCGCGTGGGCTGGGGGCGGACCGCGCGTGCCCTTCCTCTTTCTGGGGCGTCGGCAGAACGTGGCCAATCAACGGGCGCGGCTATGGCAGCGGAAGCCGGAAGCGGCGAGCGGGGTCGTTCTGGGCCTAGGGAAGGCGGGCCGAGGGCGTCTGAGCTGAGGCCCGCGTCGATCCTGGGTTGGAGGAGGTGGCGGCCGGTGAGGCTGCGGCGTGAAGACGGCGGGCATGGTGGGGCGGGAGAAAGAGCTCTCTATACACTTTGTTCCCGGGAGCTGCCGGCTGGTGGAGGTGAGGGAGTCGGCCTGGGCGTCTCCGGTGGGAGCGGGGGCGCCGAGGGGGACGAGCCGCCGGGGCTCGGGCGGCTTTCCAGGCGTATTCCGCCCGGGTCAGAGCCTCCGGCAAGGGGTGGTTTCACCGCCACCCTCCCAGCCCCGGATCCGAGGGGGGCGCCACCGAGTTTGTTTATCTCGGCGCACACGGGTCAGTGTTTTTTTCTTCCAGCCACTGCGGCAGGAAGCAAGTAGGTGGAGATTTTACTTTCGAGTTCAGTCTCTGCTGACGACGAAGAGGTTTTTCAGAGTTGTGTCTGTTTTGATTTTGTTTTTCCCCTTTTCTTCATCTTTGGTTCGTATTCCTCTATCTTACAAGTTCGTAGGTTTGAGAAAGAACAGGAAAAGGTGACTTCACACAAATAACATTGCTGGAGATGACAACTTACGGAACTCTTTAAGTTCTCGGCACTGTTATGCGCTTGACGGGCTTTACTTTAATCCTCCACTGTGAGATACTGTTATTGCCTCATTTTAGAGATGAGAAAACAGGCGTAGAGGGTGAAACATTGGCCCACGTTCATTCCGTAAGGTTGGAGCCTGGAATTCAGATACAGGTTTGTGTGACTGTCTCGGGCTTTGAACCACTACGGAGTATCCCTGAAGGAAGATTATGATGATGATTGGAAGATCCATCTCTGGTGCCCCTCGCACCCCCGCCCCATCTTGTTCCATTCCACTTAAGGGCTTCCAGCATTAATCTAACAACAGAACATATCCAACCCTGGGGGTAAGAACACTGCTGCTGCCCAGACCATGTCTTTTGGAGAGAAGAGAGAATATAGGAGATGGCTGTTTTTGTTAATGCAGTTTTCGTGCTTCCAAATGTATTTAGGGTTTAGGGTTTTCAAATCACGTTGGTTCTTTGAGGGTAAAGTTAGGATAAATGGTCTATTAAACTTCTATGTTCCTAGGTCCTCCAGACGGTGCTGAGTGCATGTTACGTATATTTACATTTATATGTATGCATTCGTATGTGTACGTGTGCATATGAAGCTTAATCTACTTTCACAAAAAGAAGTTCAGTATAAAAATGAAAATAGCTTTTCGTGTTTTCCTTCCTTAAAAATGAAACAACGAAGAGCTTGGCACAGACTTACTGCTGTCAAAACCTGTAGAATTAAAGCTTACTGACTCATGAGAACGAGAGCTGTCTCATAGTTAATGTTGGAGAAGCAGCCTAGAGTGGTTCCTGCTAGTAATACTGTGTGTGGGGCACGGTAGGAGTTAGACCAGTCCCACCTAAGTAGTTAGAGAATCTTAAAAAGTAAAGCCCAGTAATGTTTACTTAAAAGGTCTGTTTCTGGGGAATTAAAAAATAAACATGAAACTGTGCCAAGTTTTAAAGTTTCCAAAAACGACAAGGCATTTACCACTGAAATTTAGGGAAGCCCCCCTCCACATATTAGTAATAGTCCATTCTTTACTTTTCTAGGCATTTTTTAGTAGACAGTAATGCAAGTGTGCTACAGTAGAAATCACTGTCCCAGAGAACCGTGTTGGACCATTCAGAAAGAGCCATCTATCTCCCATTACCTATACAATTTGGTATCATTCGATTAGATAGAATAATAACAGTAGCTCCACATTTATTTATATGTATTTCATTTTTCAAGAAATGTTTTTTTGATGTCCATAAATCTGGTCCCATCGGAGTGGTTGAATTCTGTACTTCAAAGTTTAGACAATAAGAGGCAGATACGTTTAGAGTAACTTAAACTGATACTAGATATACTTTCCCCCATATAATAAAAGTTGAGAAAAAGTAGACTTCAGGCAAAGTATTATCAACTCTTTATTGTGCCTTGAGTGAACTAGATACCATTTTGTTCTTTCATTCTGAGTTTCTTAAAGTGTTTAGCCATTTCTTCCTTGTGCACAGCTAAAATAGGGAGTGCAGGTCCAAAGTAGTTTTTAGAGGGATATTTCTTTTTCTAAAGAACGAACCAGAAAGCCCCAACAAAACAGTGTAAGAGGCAGAGTACTGTTTATATAGGAGCTCAAAAATAGAGATATTTGTTTAGCATATTTTAAATTTCGGAGTAATGCTTATTCAGAGGAAAAGTTATCTTGTTTAACTGAATGAAACTATTCAGACTCCTTGTGGTAGGAATAATATGGAAACTTAGAAATGTAGAACTTTAAAGCTGAAAGAGCCTTAGTCATTTTGTCTAAATGCCTCCCGCATGTACCAGTGAGGAATTAGATCAATAGAGATAGAATAACTTCTTAACACCAGTTTGTGGCAGAACAGATAAAACTGTAATCATTCATGAAACCAAATATTAGTTCAAAGGATTGAGACAAAATGCAGTGTATTTGACTTGACTAGAGAAGCAAGAAGACTCAGGTTCTGGTTCCAGCTTTTTTACTGTAGACAAAACCTTTAACACCAGACTTCTTGTTCCTCGCTTTGGAAATACCTTTTCTAACAAGCCTTTTTTTTTTTTTTTTTTTTTCCTTCTTGCTCTGTCGCCCAGTCTGGAGTGCAGTGGCTCAATCTTTGCTCACTGCAACCTCTGCCTCCAGGGTTCAAGCGATTCTCCTGCCTCAGTCTCCCAAGTAGCTGAGATTTTAGGCGCCCACCACCATGCCCGACTAGTTTTTGTATATTTGGTAGAGACAGGGTTTCACCATGTTGGCCAGGCTGGTTTTGAACCCCTGACCTCAGGTGATCCGCCCACCTTGGCCTCCCAAAGTGCTGGGATTACAGGTGTGAGCCATGGCACCCGGCCTCAAACTGCTGTTATTAAAAAAAACAAAAACAACTATGATTATATACTCATATAACATGTTAGTTTTCTTTTTAGTTGTTTTTTTGAGACGAAGTCTCGTTCTTGTTCCCCAGGCTGGAGTGCGATGGTGCGATCTCAGCTCACTACAACCTCCGCCTCTCGCGTTCAAGCGATTCTCCTGCCTCAGCCTCCTGAGTAGCCGAGATTACCTAAAATTACCTAAAAAACATATGAAACAGTGTACAGTACCCAGCGGTCAGATGTCAGTGCTGAAGATTTTTATTAAGAGTGAGGATCTGAAGTGCAAGCATTTACTGAAATGGAAATGATACTGCACAACATTCTGTTTGAAAATTAACATGAATAGGCCGGGGCCCACTGGAGGCCTTACATAGTAACCTAGGGGTATAAGGATGTAAAGCTGCCTTTTCTCCTGCAACTCTACTTCCTTTTTTAAGTTAAGCGTATTATATTCCCTAAAGAGCCTTATTCTTCTCTATACTTAACACTGCATCAACTCCAAAATGCTCTTAATTATAATAAGATCATCTGGGCTCTTATTTAAGTTGCACTAAGCAAAAAATACTGCCCAACTATAACAATTCTTAAGATTTTTTTTTTTAATTCATTTAACAGATGTTAAAATGAAACAAGTGTACTTCACAGAATCAGTGAAGTACCCAGATCTTAATTCACTGTTGAGTAACTTTTGTGGATTGTATAATGCTTTGGCTTCTATTTCAAGTTTTCTTTTTTAAGGGAGAAAGATACTGTTGTCATTTTGAGAAAGGTAGATGGCACTTTTTGTTTTGTTTGTATAAGAGAAACAGATTTTTATGAAAGCTTTGAACTTTACTGGAGTTCAGAGTACCCTTGTACTCTTAGTGCAGTCTCCAAATCACAGTGATCAGCATCATTTGTTGGAACTTGTTGGGATTGCAAATTATCAAGTCCCACCCCAGACCTTTGTGATCTAAAAGCTCTCCAGGTGATTCTGATCCACACTGAAACCTGAGAACCACTGACCTTAGGAACTGTGGTTACCTGTTCCTACAGTGAACTAAAAAGCGAGAAACTTGGAAGAAACCAAATTATCTCTTTTATAGTATTTTTTTCAGGAATCTTTACAGTATTTACCCTGTGTAAATTGTTTTGTCTGTTGTATCTGTACTAGACTTGGCATGTTTTCTCCTCTTTACAGTTCAATCTTTGTAGAGCTGTTTTCTTGCCAAATTTCAAAGAAAATATTTTGTTGGCTGAAATCCTTGTTTTCATAGATCAGTTGGTTTAGAGCCAAGTTTTGCAACGCAGCCTGAATGAAATTGCTTTCAACTTTTAAAATGTCTTCAAATTGGTTGAACTAAGGAAAAATAATCCTAAGAATTTACCTTTATACTATCTTTCCCTGTTAGTCTTTTCATTTTAGGTTTTTGATATGCTAGAAATACTTGATTTCGGTGTCTTTTTTTTTTTTTTTTTAAATGTATGTATTCGGCTAAGTAATTGAGCTAAGGGCTTTAAACGGTCTTTGGTTATTGTATATGTATTTAAAGTTTTTGATAGCTCAGAATTAGGTGACTATAACAACTCTTGAGATAAAATAACTGGTTTGTTTTTTTAATAGTAAAAGTTGACTTTATTCAAGATCCTGGTGGGAAACTTGGTGTTACCTGTCTTGGGAAGAAGGGACATTTTTGGAACTATGCTTGGAAACATAGAATTTAAATTGTTTCCTAAATAGTTGTTCTTTTTCATTTCTGTGTGTAAGAATTTATTTGTTTCACAGTAGCAACACAGATCTGCTTACAATATTTTTTCTTATCCTTTGTGTTTATTAATTTTAGCTTTTTTTTTTTGGAGATGGAGTCTCACTCTTGTTACCCAGGCTGGAGTACAGTGGCGCGCTCTTGGCTCATTGCAACCTCCACCTCCCGGGTTCAGGCAGTTCTCCTGCCTCAGCCTTCCGAGTAGCTGGGATTACAGGTACCTGTGACCACGCCTGGCTAATTTTTTTGTATTTTTTAGAAGAGGTGGGGTTTCACCATGTTGGCCAGGCTGATCTTGAACTCCTGACCTCAGGTGATCTGCCCAGCTCGGCGTCCCAAAGTATTGGGATTACAGGAATGAGCCACTGCGCCTGGCCAATTTTTAACTATTCTGTGTAGGTAAATTTAGGGTTAACTAAGGAACATTTACCAATTTGGTTAAACTTAGAAAGCATTTAAGTGTTGTAAGGACCAAGTTTTTTTTCTCCTCATAAATTCCTTTGAAATATTGATTAATTCTCTACCTTGGGTCCATCAAAGTATGATAAACCATTGAGACTTGAAAGAACATTTGGAATTAAAATCTGAAGACCAGAAATGTCAGCTTGTAAATATATTGGCAGATTTGACCCAAATACTAATCAGGCCTTAGAATAGGTAAACTTAAAACACATTTCTCTCTAGATACTCAAAGAGCACCTTCAGTCATATCTATAGGAGCAAGACAAATTGTAAAGTCTTATAAACTGAAAAATGTAATGTTATTGACTATTTAGGTACTTGGAGCAAAAGCATTAAAAAAGTTGCTGTTTATTCATTTGGGCATTGTCAATCATAAAACTAGGATTTTCTGTTAACATAGGAAATATAAATCTACATAATTCCTTGCATATCATCTTGTGTTCCTTTCCTTGGGAAAGATTATTATAACTTTTTTTTAATTAAAAAAAATTTTTTTTTTTGAGACAGGGTCTCACTCTATCCCCCAGACTGGAGTGCATGTCATGATCTTTGCTTATTACAGCCTCGATCTCCCAGGCCCAAGTGATCCTCCCACCCCAGCCTCCCAAGTAGCTAGGACTACTGGCATGCACCACCTGTAGCTCAGCTAATTTTTGCTTTTTTTTTTTCTTTTGTAAGGGTGGGGTTTCACCATGTTGCCCAGGCTGGTCTCGAACTCCTGGGCTCAGATGATCCATCCGCCTTGGCCTCCCAAAGTGCTGGGATTAAAGGCATGAGCCACCATGCCTGGCAAAAACTTTTTCTTAAGGGATACAGTTTTTTATATGGTTTGATTAATCATTGTTCTAACTGTATTTATTACATTTTTAAGTTGTGTTTTCTGTTTTTTTATTTTAAAAGTTTATTTTTATAAATATAAAGCATATTTTTACTTTTTTTTTGTATTGAGACAGGGGTCTCACTATGTTACCCAGGCTAGTCTCAAACTCCTGGGCCCAACGGATCTGCCTGCCTCGCATTCCCAAAGTGTTGGAATTACAGGCATGAGCCTAGTGCCCAGCTCTAACTTAACTTTAGAATTGGCTTGCAGATACGGGACATGAACCAAAATACGTAGAATTAAGAAATTTAGGGAACAACGATGGTGACTAATTTATTTGAGAGAATTATTTTCAAAGTTAGTAACTCTTTCTTTCCCCCTTCACCTTTTAGGAGGAAGTTAACATCCCTAATAGGAGGGTTCTGGTTACTGGTGCCACTGGGCTTCTTGGCAGAGCTGTACACAAAGAATTTCAGCAGAATAATTGGCATGCTGTTGGCTGTGGTTTTAGAAGAGCAAGACCAAAATTT
Organism: Chlorocebus sabaeus; assembly: GCF_047675955.1. Lineage (NCBI taxonomy): Eukaryota > Metazoa > Chordata > Mammalia > Primates > Cercopithecidae > Chlorocebus > Chlorocebus sabaeus. The sequence goes on along the minus strand of NC_132926.1, from coordinate 18,918,310 downwards.
GAACAGGTTAATCTGTTGGATTCTAATGCAGTTCATCACATCATTCATGATTTTCAGGTATGATTTAGGTTATTTTAAGATATACATGAACAATATTAGGAATTGTCTGGATGATATAGAAAATATCCTTGCTCTGAAGGAAATTACTATGCTTGAAAGCGCTAAAGCTATAACTTATTATGCAGTAGCATTTTTTTCAGTTAGTATGACATGGCATATGTAATCCTTAAATTTTGACACATTGATAAAGACAAATACGAAGCATTTTGTAAAAAGCTTAATGTTTATAGAGTGCCTTCTAAGTAATACTTTCTCTGCAGATGGTTTTCAGATGTTACTGTAAACCTCACAACACTGCAAAATGGTTATTATTTTCATTTTAGAGCTGAGGAAGCAGGGTCAGGTTTTTGGTATCACTGATACTATTCTTCCTTTGACATGGATTTATTAGATACTTAAATCATGTTAATTGCATTAATGATAGCTCTTTCCTCCAGTCCAAATTGGGGGATAAAACTTGTTTTGATTTAGAAACACTTTTGTTTTAATCTGTTTTGTTTTTGTTTTTGAGACGTAGTCTTGCTCTGTTGCCCAGGCTGGAGTGCAGTGGTGGAGTTTCAGCTCACTGCAGCCTCCGCCTCCCAGGGTTCAAGCAGTTCTCCTGCCTCAGCTTCCTGAGTACCTGAGACTACAGGTCTGCGCAACCACACCTGGCTAATTTTTATATTTCTAGTAGAGATGGGGTTTCACCACGTTGGCCAGGCTGGTCTCGAACTCCTGACCTCAAGTGATCCACCCTCCTCGGTCTCCCAAAGTGCTGGGATTATAGGTTTGAGCCACCACGCCCAGCCTAGAAACACGGTTGTTTTATTTTCAAACGGAGTCTCACTCTGTCGCCCAGCGTGGAGTACGATAGATGGATCACAGCCCACCATAGCCTTGAGTGCCTTGGCTCAAGTGATCCTTCTGCCTCAGCCTCCACAACAGTTAAAACTACAGGCTCACGCCACCACGCCTGGCTGATTTTTAATTTTTTTTGTAGAGATTGAGTACCACTATGTTGCCCAGTCTTACCTTGAACTCCTGGCCTCAAGCAGTCTCTTACCTCAACCTCCCAAAGTGTTGGAATTACATGCATGAGCCATCACACCAGAATAAAAATACAGTAGTTGACAGTTTTTTTTTTGGTTTGTGTCTACATATTATGAAATACTGTTTTCAGTCCCTATAAATATTTTAAGTTTGAACCTTGCAGGGAAAAGAAGCAGCTTGACAGAATTACATTAGAAATTACAATGATTTATTCTTAGTTGAAGGAATGTTGATTTAATGCACATTTTTCTCTGAATTAATTTTCAGAAGGCTGTAATACCTCTTTCATTTTATTTTGAGTTAAAAAGATGTCAATGCTTAACTTCCAGCCCCATGTTATAGTGCATTGTGCAGCAGAGAGAAGACCAGATGTTGTAGAAAATCAGCCAGATGCTGCCTCTCAACTTAATGTGGATGCTTCTGGGAATTTAGCAAAGGAAGCAGGTAATGATGACTTTATAAAATTTTCATAAAATATTAAGTGATTGCTGAGTTTTTAAAAATTAAAGTTTTGTAGATGGTTATTTGTTTTTATATATCATGAAAAACCATTCTAAATTCCATGAAAGAGTAATGTCATGTAAAAATTTAATGGATTTGTCTTCTTTTTTATGTAGCTGCTGTTGGAGCATTTCTCATCTACATTAGCTCAGATTATGTATTTGATGGAACAAATCCACCTTACAGAGAGGAAGACATACCAGCTCCCCTAAATTTGTATGGCAAAACAAAATTAGATGGAGAAAAGGCTGTCCTGGAGAACAATTTAGGTAAGATGTAATCTCTTTAGCCCCTGATTGTTTTTGAAGACTTTAAAAATCTTTTATACCTATACATATAAATGTTTTTAAATTTAAAATGTTAGTCAATGAATATGACTCATTAGAGAAAATTAAAATATATTTAATAAAAAAAAAAATTCTAAGAGATAACTACGTGAATCCTTCAAGACAGTTTCCACTATCAGTGTTTACATATTCATCTTTACACATAGAAAACAAGTCAGGTAATGCAAGCTTTTGTAACTTATTTTCAGAAAACAGGGCAGTATAATAGAGTGAGATATTCTGTTATATGTATATGTATTCTTTTATATGTATGTTATTCTGTTATACGTATATGTATTTTGTTTTTATGTATTCTGTTATATGTGTTAGCGTTCTGTTATATGTATGGTGTTTCTTTTTTCCTATATGTGAGTTTGTGTATAATACACATCTCCTTATGTAAAAAGTATACACTCCTTAGAAAAAATGTAAAATTACTAAGAATAAAAATTCTCATAAATGCTGCCTCAGAGAGAGAAACACCAAATGTGATTAAGTGTGGAAGCATTTTTATATATTTTCAACAAATGTATGCATGTTGTTTCATAACCTGTTTTTTTCTCCCTCAACATCTTTGCATTTCAGTACAAGTGGAGCGAGCTCTGGGATATCTTACTCCTATCAGTGGCTGCATAGAACTTAATTTAATGAGCCCCTGCACTAAAACTACTGCCTTAGACTGTGCTATGGCCTTGAGAAGCAGTCCTAGCATAGAATACCTTACTAACGGACATTTAGGTTTTTTTTAAAGTTTTCTTGTATCACAAATTATTCTGTCGAAATCATCCTTGAATACATTTGTCTCAGTTTATTTCATGCTGCTATAACAGAACACCAACAACTCAGTAATTTATAAAGAACAGAAATTTATTTCACACAGTTCTAGAGGCTGAGAAGTCCAAGATCAAGGTGTGAGGATCTTTCTGGCCCTCAAGAGGGCAGGAATGCTGTGTTCTCACATGGCAGAAGAGCAGAAAGGGATGTGCTCCTTCCTTCAAGCCCTTTTATAATGGCATTGATCTATTCATGAGAGCAGAGCGCTGATGACCACCTAAACGCCTCCCAAAATGCCCCACCTCCCAATACTGTTGCTTCATACATTAAGTTTCAACATGGATTTTTGGAGAGGACAAAAGCATTCAAACCATAGCAATATCTAAGTTCTCTTGCCATATAATTTAAAAGAAAATGTTTGATTTGCAGTTAAAATGTTAACTATTACATACCATCAGCAGGGACCATTATATAATCTAAATATTAATGAGTGCTTGTAAAACTAATGTGAACGCTCATATACCCTTCACATAGATTCACAAATTTTAATGTTTTGTCACATTTGTTTTATACGTATGCTTTTGCCAGACCCATTGATAATTAGTTGAATTTCATCTCCAGGTACTTCACCTTTTATCTTCTAACACCAAGAATGTTCTTTACATAATTACAATGCAGTTATACATTGGAAACTTAACATTAATATGATACTGTAATCAAATACAAATCTATTTAGGAATTTTCTCATTTATGCCAAAAATGTCCTTTATTGCTTTTATTTTTTAATGTAGCATCCAAAGACTATTAATTCCATTTAGTTGTCATGATAGGTTTTATTTTTAGTGATCGTAATAATGTAGGATTTTTATATATAAAAACTAGTCCAAATGACAGAAGATACTTAGCAAATGTGTTTTTGAGTTTTCTTCTTTTTTTGTTTTTTGGGACAGAGTCTCAGTCGCCTGGGGTGGAGTGCAGTGGAACACAGCTCACTATAGCCTTGACCTCCTTGGCTTAAACGATCCTCCCACCACGAATGGCTAATATTTTTACATTTTGTAGAGAGGAGGTCTCACTATGTTGCCCAGGCTGGTCTCGAACTCCTGGGCTCAAGTAGTCCTCCTGCCTTGGCCTCCCAAGTGCTGGAACTACAGGTATGAGCCCCACCACACTCAGCCTTTGACTGTTTTTAATTTTATTTTTGAGGCAGGGTCTCACTCTGTTGCCCAGGCTAGAGTACAGTGTTGCAGTTGTAGCTCATTGCAGCCTCAAACTTCCAGGCTCAAGAGATCCTCTTGCCTCACTCAGCCTCCCAAGTAGTTGGGACTACAGGCGTGTGCCACCATGCTCAGCTAATTTTCATTGTAATTTTTTGTAGAGACGATTTTTGCTATGATGCCCAGGCTGATATTGAACTCGTGGCCTCAAGTGATCCTTCTGCCTTGGCCTCCCAAAGTGCTAGCATTATAGGCATGAGCCACTGCGCCTGGCCTTGACTATTTTTACATTGCATTGTCACAAGTGAACTGTGTCATTATGTTTTTTTTTAATTAAAAGGCAAGGTTTCTACTTTGATATTATTTAAATCGACACCCTTGTATCTTACATCAAAATTTAAGAGCCAGTCAGCTTTAAAATATTTGCTTTTATTCTTCTCTAGGAGCTGCTGTTTTGAGGATTCCTATTCTGTATGGGGAAGTTGAAAAGCTCGAAGAAAGTGCTGTGACTGTTATGTTTGATAAAGTGCAGTTCAGCAACAAGTCAGCAAACATGGATCACTGGCAGCAGAGGTTCCCCACACATGTCAAAGATGTGGCCACTGTGTGCCGGCAGCTAGCAGAGAAGAGAATGCTGGTAAGAAGTATGCCTGAGACCTGTCTTAGCGAAGGTCCACTTTGTCTTTTCCATGCATGAACTTTCATAGCTATACTTGGAGTGTTACTGAGTGAAAGCCAGAAGTGCTTTTTTAAAACTATTAGACCAAATAAAAGTGGTTTACATATAGTACACTGTATTCATGAAGAATAAAAATAGTATGCTCTTCTGTCTGCATTTATTTCTTATGTACTATAGACCCCATCATTTCTTTTATTGCAAAGTGTTAGAAAACTTCAAAATAATCACCTAATGTCTGTTAAGAAGGTACTCTTTGGGGGCTGGGCATGGTGGCTCACACCTGTAATCCCAGCACATTTGAAAAAGTTAGTATTAAATATAATATCCATACAAAGAAAGATGAGACTGATTTAGTTTAGAATATTAATAGGATGACCACAGTTTTTTAATATATGAGAATTATATTTTGTAATACATAACATGACAATATTTAAGAAAGTTTAGCTCAACTTGAATAGTTCTATTAAGTTTTTGTTTTAGGGTAATTAAAAATACTCATTAAATTGGACTGTTTTCATAAAAATCTGTAATCACATTTTATATTCCCACCAATTAAGTAAAACTGGAGCCTTTTTTTGATTTTAAAAATTCTTAAGGTTTAAATTCTAGAAATTGCTCTTTTGTGTTTTGCTGGGAGTATTAGTAGGAATTTGATTTTAGATATCTTGGTGAGAGCTTTCCAGAAAAAGAGGGTTGCATTTTAGTTCCTAGACCTTATTCTAAATAAGCTTTTTTGTCAAACCTCTTATTGTACTCAACTCAAAAAGTTGAAACTATTGAATTCATTGTGTCATTGTTCTTAGGATCCATCAATTAAGGGAACCTTTCACTGGTCTGGCAATGAACAGATGACTAAGTATGAAATGGCGTGTGCAATTGCAGATGCCTTCAACCTCCCCAGCAGTCACTTAAGACCTGTAAGTACATGGCTTTAAAAACCTTCTCTAGATCCATCGCTATGGTATATATATTGCTGTGTTGGGTAACTTCATTTCTCAGTACTAATCAAAGTGAACTTTGCTTGTATGCTGGCTGTTCATAGTGCTGCTTTTCTCAAAATTATCATCTATAGAGAAGATCATGAGTATTGAAGTTTGTAGAATATGTATTATTGTCTTGATCGTGACAGGCATTTGGTTTATTTTTCCAGGGACTATCAAACCAGATTTCTTACGCTAAGAGCAAAAATGAGTAGCAAATATAAAACCTCAAAATGGCCAGGCGCAATGGCTCATGCCTGTAATCCCAACACTTTGGGAGGCTGAGGCAGGAGGATCCCTTGAGCCCAGGAGTTTGCGACAAGCCTGGGCAGTGGAGGGAGATCTCATCTCTGTTTAAAAATATATACATATTAAAAAAAAGGTCGGGGGGAACAAAGCCCTCAAATATAACCTTTCACTTACTTTTGATTTTTTTGTTTATCTTTCTTTAAAGATAACTGACAGCCCTGTCCTAGGAGCACAGCGTCCAAGAAATGCTCAGCTTGACTGCTCCAAATTGGAGACCTTGGGCATTGGCCAACGAACACCATTTCGAATTGGAATCAAAGAATCACTTTGGCCTTTCCTCATTGACAAGAGATGGAGACAAACGGTCTTTCATTAGTTTATTTGTGTTGGGTTTTGTTTTTTTTTTTTTTTTTTTAATGAAAAGTATAGTATGTGGCACTTTTTAAAGAACAAAGGAAATAGTTTTGTATGAGTACTTTAATTGTGACTCTTAGGATCTTTCAGGTAAATGATGCTCTTGCACTAGTGAAATTGTCTAAAGAAACTAAAGGGCAATGTTGCCCTGTTTTCAGTAATTTTTCTTTTTATCATTTTGTTTGTCCTGGCTAAACTTGGAGTTTGAGTATAGTAAATTATGATCCTTAAATATTTGAGAGCCAGGATGAAGCAGATCTGCTGTAGACTTTTCAGATGAAACACATTGTTCATTCTCATAAACTCCATATTTTCAGGATTTTTGAAGCTGTTGACCTTTTCATGTTGATTATTTTAAATTGTGTGAAATGGTATAAAAATCATTGGTGTTCATTATTTGCTTTGCTTGAGCTCAGATCAAAATGTTTGAAGAAAGGAACTTTATTTTTGCAAGTTACGTACAGTTTTTATGCTTGAGATATTTCAACATGTTATGTATATTGGAACTTCTACAGTTTGATGCTTCCTGCTTTTATAGCAGTTTATTGGGAGCACTTGAAAGAGCGTGTGTACATGTATTTTTTTCCTAGGCAAACATTGAATGCAAACGTGTATTTTTTTAATATAAATATATAACTGTCCTTTTCATCCCATGTCGCCGCTAAGTGATATGTCATATGTGTGGTTATACTCATAATAATGGGCCTTGTAAGTCTTTTACCATTCATGAATAATAATAAATATGTACTGCTGGCATGTAATGCTTAGTTTTCTTGTATTTACTTACCTTTTTAAATGTAAGGACCAAACTTCTAAACGAATTGTTGTTTTGTTGCTTTGATTTTTAAAAATTACATTCTTCTGATGTAACGTCTGATACATACAAAAGAATATAGTTTAATATATATTGAAATAAAACACAATAAAATTAACACTTGATCCAGAATGTGAACTTACCACCCCATCCTAGAATGTTACAGATACTGTATCTATTTGTGCCAACTGATTTTTTTTAACTAAAAATTAATAGCTATATAATCTTGTTATATAGTTGACCCTTGAACAGTATGGGTTTAGGGGCATCAACCTTGCATAGTCTAAAATCCACTATAATTCTTGACTCCCCAAATACTTAGTAAAAACCTGTTGACCAGAAGCCTTACTGATAAACATAGTCAATTAACATATTTCTATCTTCTGTGTATTATATACTATATTCTTAAAGTAACCTAGAGAAAATAAATGTTAGGAAAATCTCAGGGAAGGGAAAGTATATTTATTCATTAAGTGCAAGTAGATCATCATAAAGTTTTTTTTTTTTTTTTTTTTTTTTTTTTGAGACAGGGTCTCGCTCTGTCGCCCAGGCTGGAGTACAGTGGTGCATTCTCAGCTCACTGCAACCTCCACCTCCTGGGTTCACACGATTCTCCTCCCTCAGCCACTCAAGTAGCTGGGGTTACAGGCGCCTGTCACCACGCCCATCTGAGTTTTGTATTTTTAGTAGAGATGAGGCTTTGCCATGTTGGCTAGGCTGGTCTCAAACTCCTGCCCTCAAGCAATCCACCTGCCTCGGCCTCTCAAAAATGTTGGCACTACAGGCGTGAGCCACCACACCTGGCCTGGATCATAATAGAGTTCTTTATTCTTATCTTAATATTGAGTAGGCTGAGAAAATTAACTGGGGAAATTTTACTGATACCCGGGTCCTATCCTGGGCTTACACAAATTTTAGTAATTGAGGCCTATTAATTTATTTTTAGATGTTTTCCAGGTGGTTCTAAGGTTACCAGTCTGGCATCGCATTTGGCAACCACTAAAAGCATTTTGTTTTATATTTTAAGTTAACTACATTTCATATAGTGCAAAATTAAGTTTCAGAGAGTAGAAAGTGTAATTCTTCTCTAGCCACCCATTTTTCATCTGTGGAAGAAATCAATGTAGATCAGTTCCTTGCGTACGTTTCTAGAGGTACTCTGCATATGGAAGAATGTAATCACAAAACACACGTGTCCATGCTCTCACTCTCCGCCCTCACAAAGAATAACATACAATTCTCTAAAGTTTTTTTCATTTGGAATTTGTTGTATATTATAAAGAATGTCCTTTTTTTTGAGACAGAGTCTTGCTCTATAGCCGGGCTGGAGTGCAGTGGCGTGATCTCAGCTCGCTGCAACCTCCAACTCCCTGGTTCAAGCGATCTCTCCTGCCTCAGCCTCCTGAGTGGCTAGGATTACAGGCACGCGCCACTACACCCAGCTAATTTTTTTATATGTTTAGTAGAGATAGGGTGTCACCATATTGGCCAGGATGGTTTCGATCTCCTGACCTCATGATCTGCCCACCTCGGTCTTCCAAAGGGCTGGGATTACACGCATGAGCCACCGTGCCCAGCCAAGAATGTCCTTTTTTAAAAACTTAATTTAAAAATTTCGGCCGGGCGCGGTGGCTCAAGCCTGTAATCCCAGCACTTTGGGAGGCCGAGACGGGCGGATCACGAGGTCAGGAGATCGAGACCATCCTGGCTAACATGGTGAAACCCCGTCTCTACTAAAAATACAAAAAACTAGCCGGGCGAGGTGGCAGGCGCCTGTGGTCCCAGCTACTCGGGAGGCTGAGGCAGGAGAATGGCGTGAACCTGGGAGGCGGAGCTTGCAGTGAGCTGAGATCCGGCCACTGCACTCCAGTCTGGGCGACAGAGCGAGACTCCGTCTCAAAAAAAATAAATAAATAAAAATAAAAATAAAAATAAATAAAAATTTCAGTCTTGCAGAAAAGTTGCCACGATAGTGTAAAGAATGCTTATATTGGCCAGGCGCGGTGGCTCAAGCCTGTAATCCCAGCACTTTGGGAGGCCGAGGCGGGCGGATCACGAGGTCAGGAGATCGAGAGCATCCTGGCTAACACAGTGAAGCCCCGTCTCTACTAAAAAATACAAAAAACTAGCTGGGCGAAGTGGCAGGCGCCTGCCTGTAGTCCCAGCTACTCTCAAGGCTGAGGCAGAATGGCTTAAACCCGGGAGGCGGAGCTTGCAGTGAGCCGAGATTGCACCACTGCACTCCAGCCTGGGCGACAGAGCGAGACTCCGTCTCAAAAAAAAAAAAGGGAATGCTTTTATTTCCCTTTCCAGATGCCCCAGTTGTCAGTGTGAAAAACATCTACCCAATCATTTTCTACATGCAGACCACATGTGTATACTGAACTATTTAAGAGTAGGTTGAAGATGATGCTTCATCACTCACTCAGTACATAAACCTCAGTGTATATTTTCTAAAAATAAGGATACACAGCTACATACCCCATAATGTAATCATAATCAAGAAATTACCATTCAATTGTATATCAGATTTCATCAGTTGTTCCAGTTGTCCTTGATAGGTCTATGCAGTCCAAGATTACTCGTGTGTGTTGCCATGTTGCTTTAGCTTCAAGGTGGAACATTTCCTCAGTGTTTGTCTTTCATGGTTTTGACCTTTTTCACATTTCTTTGCATAAGAAACCATAAGTTGACATCGATAGCCCCAATTCCAGTCTTGTTCCACAGCGTTTATTTTGGCTCTTCCCATGTTTGTGGCACCTTTCTCTGGCAGCAACCTAGTTCTCAATTCTTTTTTTTTGAGACAGGGTGTCAGTTCCACCCAGGCTGGAGTGCCGTGGCACAATCTTGGCTCACTGCAGCCTCCACCTCAGTCTCCTGAGTAGCTGGGACTACAGGCATGTGCCACCACACCCAGCTAATTTTTGTATTTTTAGTTTCGCAGTGTTGCCCAGGCTGCTCTCAAACTCTTGAGCTCAAACGATCCACTCACCTTGGTCTCCCAAAGTGCTGGGACTACAGACATGAGCCACAGTGCTCAGACCTCATTTTTTTTTTTTTTTTGAGATGGAGTCTCGCTCTGTCACCCAGGCTGAAGGCGCAGTGGCGTGATCTCGGCTCACTGCAAGCTCCGCCTTCTGGGTTCATGCCATTCTCCTGCCTCAGCCTCCTGAGTAGCTGGGACCACAGGTGCCCACCACCACACCTGGCTATTTTTTTTTTTTTTTTTTTTTTTTGTATTTTTAGCAGAGACGGGGTTTCACCCTGTTAGCCAGGATGATCTCAATCTCCTGACCTCGTGATCTGCCCGCCTCAGCCTCCCAAAGTGCTGGGATTACAGGCATGAGCCACCGCACCCAGCCTCGGCCCTCATTATTCTTATATTTATTCATTTGCTTCATTCATCCATAAGAATCATTCTGATGACACTAGCCAAGCCTTCCTCTGCTCCCCACTTTACACAGGCCTCTGCGCCAGCTGATCATTCCCAGACCCATGTGACCTGGCCCTGATGCCAGTGACTACTGGGACCACTGTACCTGGTCAAGGATCCTCCCGACTCATAGAACACTGCACCAAGAATCACATGTGCCACTATTTACCAGCAGAGCACCAAAAAGAAGGAACTCCTTCCTTTTTTGGCTGCATGTATCCCATTGTGTCAATGAGGGAATCACAATTTAATCTATTGGTGTACAGATGGTCCCTGACTTACAATGGTTCAGCAGGATTTTTTGACTGCAATGGTGTGAAAAGTAATCACATTCAGTAGAAACCATACTTCAAGTACCCATACCACCATTCTGTTTTTCACTTTCAGTTTAGTATGTAGTAAATTACATGAGATATTTAACACTTTGCTATAAGATAGGCTTTGTGTTAGATGTTGCCCAATTGTAGGCTAATCTAAGTGTTCTGAGCATATTTAAGGTAGGCTAGACTAAGCTGTGATATTCAGTAGGTTTATGTGTATTAAATGCATTTTTGACTTAGGATATTTTAAACATATGAAGGATTCATCAGGATGTAACCCCATTGTAAGTTGGGTATCTGATTGGAATATAAGTTAATTATACCCCTTTGGCAGTCAAATCATCTATCTCATCAACATTAAATATAGCAGTAGGCTTTTTTTTTTTTTTGTTATGTTTTTTGGTGCAGTAGGTTTTAATTCAAGGGTAGGCTACTCAAGATAATTGTTTTACTTGAAGGAAGTATTATGTATAGTGAAAAGAAACAACTCTAGATTCAAAAGTGATTTTTTTCACATGCTAGTAGCAAGTTGCTTTTCCTTTCAGAGTTTGAAGTAGTTTTTAGGGTTAAATGAAAGGAATACCACCTATTTCAAACGTCTGTCGTGGAAATACTTGGAACAGATAGCAAATGTAGTTGTGGGCTTAACAAATGCCCAAGGGTTGGGGTATGGGGGAGAAATGGTGGTCTTGTAATATTACCTTCACTTTCAGCTGTAAGATATTAGGAGTTTTCTCTCATAAATAAGATTACTAGTGGTTTTTCTTTGTGATTTTTAAGTATTTTCTAGATTTATTTTTAGTATTTTGGAAATGCATTTAAAAATATTTCAAAGAAGATAAATTATTTTTGTAACTTGTTTTACCTAAGGACTTCTGAAAGTTCTTTTCTGTATTTTGCTACAGAAATAGCCAGAATACTTGAATTTGTATGCATATAAATGTATCTCTGGAAATGGAATACATTCACTCCATGTATTTACTTGCAAGTGATTTACATTGAAAGATGGCCATGAAATTGCCCAGCTCTGTCTACAGTTACTTTGCTTTCCGTAGTCCCCATTTCAATTCTAATTTTTGACATATATACACACTACATATTATGGAACAATTTCAATTTCCCCCCAGTTTGTTGTAGATTTAGAAAAATGTTGACTTTGAAATGAAAAATTGATATAAAGGCTTTAAAATGTTTTAATGTGAGATGTTAAAAAGTATTCAGGATAAGTCAAACACTTTGGCATACAGGAGGGCTGGAAATAATTTTTTATTTTCCTTATACAGTGTCACCCTCAGGCTTTATGTGCCTAGAACACATAAGGTCCTTGGAAAGTGGAAAGAGGGATGATGGTTCTGGCTTCCAGAAGTGTTTGTCTATAGTTAGAATTCACCCTGAAACTAGAAGTCAAGAAAAGAAGAGGAAAAAATAGATGCCATATGATATGATACCAAATAAGATGACACCAATATCTATGTAGTTGGATAACATTTCTCTCAGCAGCATGAGGGACAGTCATCTTTCATAAAGTTAACCCCAAAACATTCTGAATTTTTCTTAATGACCCGTTACAGATCTATGATCTATAACCCACTTAAGTCTGCCAAACCACTTTAACAGTCTCTGCCTACAGTGTTATCAGACCCAGATTATTTATTTTTTAAAAAATCTTGAAGACTTGTGAAAAAGATTTGAACTTTGGTGAATAGATTGGTTGCATCCCAAACTAAGATTTTTTTTAAAAAATGTTTTTAATGGCCGGGCGCGGTGGCTCAAGCCTGTAATCCCAGCACTTTGGGAGGCCGAGATGGGCGGATCACAAGGTCAGGAGATCGAGACCATCCTGGCTAACACGGTGAAACCCCGTCTCTACTAAAAATACAAAAAATTAGCCGGGCGAGGTGGCGGGCGCCTGTAGTCCCAGCTACTCGGGAGGCTGAGGCAAGAGAATGGCGTAAACCCGGGAGGCGGAGCTTGCAGTGAGCTGACATTCGGCCACTGCACTCCAGCCCGGGTGACAGAGCAAGACTCCGTCTCAAAAAAAAAAAAAAAAAAAAAAAATGTTTTTAATTGTGAAAAGAATAGCGCACACAAGAAAGTACATTAAATGTATGTACAGTTTACAGAATAATGATAAACTCCTGTGTACCTGCTGCTCAAGTTAAGAACATTGCAAGTACCTTAGAAGCTCTGCAAATGCTTTCCCCCTATTGTTTCTGTATTAGGCATACATTTTTCTCTAGAGAAAAGAAACAATAGGATGTGTATGTGTGTGTGTGTCTGTGTGTCTGTGTTATTTTTTTGGTTTTTAAGAGATGGGGGTCTCAGTATGTTGCCCAGGCTCAAGTGCAGTGGCTATTCACAGGTGCAGTCATAGCACACTACATCCTGGAACTCCTAGCCTCAAGCAACCTTCTCATCTCAGCCTCTTAAGTAGACAGGACTACAGGCATACACCACTGTGCTCAGCTTGTGGCTGGCAGACTGAAAACCAGGAGAGCCAATGTTCCAGTATGAGTTAAAAGGCAGTCTGCAGCAGAACCAGGAAGAGCTGATGTTGCAGGTGAAGTCTGAAGACTGACTGCTAGAGAATTCTTTCTTGCTTAGAGAAGATTAATCTTTTTATTCTACTCAGGCATTCAACTGATTAGATGAGGCCCACTGACATTATGGAAGATGTATTAGTCCATTCTCATGCTGCTAATAAAGACATACCCAAGACTGGGTAATTTATAAGGAAAAGAGGTTTAATTGACTCAGTTCAGCATGGCCGGGGAGGCCTCAGGAAACTTACAATCATGGCAGAAGGGTAAGCAAATATGTTCTTTTTCACATGGTGGCAGAAAGGAAAAATGGTGAGCAAAGGGGAAAAGTCCCTTATAAAATCATCAGATGTCATGAGAACTCACTATCATGAGAACAGCATGAGGGTAAATACCCCTAAGATTCAATTACCTCCCACTGGGTCACTCCAGTGACACATGGGGATTATGGGAACTACAAGACAAGATGTGGGTGGGGACACAAACCATATCAGAAAGCAATCTGCTTTACTCAAAATTCACCAATTTAAATATTAATCATATCCAAAACACCTTCACAGACACCCAGAATAATTGACCAAATATCTTGGCGGCCCATGGCCCAGCCAAGTTAATATATAACATTAACCATCATAGTATCATTTTTTTCCCAGAGGTAATCATTATCCTGACTCTTTTTTTACTTTAAAATAATTGTAGTAAAATATACATACCATAAACTTTACCACCTTAACCACTTTGAAGCATACGGTTCAGTAGCATTAAGTACATTCACATTGTTATGCATCCCATTTCCAGAACTCTTCATCTTGCAAAATTAAAACTTTGTAGCCATTAACAACTGCCCCTTTTCTCTCCCCCCGCACCTGCTAACTAGCATTCTTCTCTGAATGTGCCTACTATAGATAACTCACTCGAGTGGAATCATACAGTATTTTATACAGTATTTGACTTGTGACTGGTTTATTTCAATTAGCAGTAACATTCTTAAGGTTCATCTATGTTGTAGCATGCTGCAATGAACATGGGTGGCAAATCTCTCTTTGAGAGATTCTGCTTTTAGTGCTTTTGGATATATACCCAGAAGTGGAATTGTTGGATCACATGGTAATTCTATTTTTGATCTATTTTTCCGACAGTAGCCATCCTAATTGGTGTGATGTGGTATCCTAATGTTTTGTTGTTGTTGTTGTTGTTGTCGTTTTGAGATGGAGGCTCACCCAGGCTGGAGTGCAGTAGCACTATCTTGGCTCACTGCAACCTCTGCCTCCTGGGTTCAAGCAGTTGTCCTGCCTCAGCCTTCTGAGTAGCTGGGATTACAGGGGTGCGCCACCACGCCCAGCTAATTTTTGTGTTTTTAGTAGAGAAGGGGTTTCAACATGTTGGCCAGGCTGGTCTTGAACTCCTGACCTCAGGTGATCCACCCACCCCAACCTCCCAAAGTGCTGGGATTACAGGCGTAAGCTACCTCACCTGACCGGTATGCTGACTTTTGTATCAGATTCTGGATTATCTTTATGGTTATTTACAATCTCTGTATGTATCTCCTATACATTATTTAGTTTGAAAAATAGGTACAAGTACACATCTAGCTACGGGAAAAAGCACACTATTTCTATGGCTAAGTGACAGTTCCCAGGAGATGATTAACTGAATGTCTTTGGCTTCAGTTTTCCAGAGAGTTTACAGAGCTCCTTAGGATCCAGTGGGCAAAGGCATGAGTAAGTCTTGGGAAAATTAGATCTACCTCAGGATGGTACTTTGAGCCAGGGACGAGGTGGTCAGTAAGAATGTGGTAAGCGAAACAGAGTTACCCAGTATTTTCGGTTTCTGAGCATCCCCACATCTGACTCTCGGGCTTATGCTTGGAAGGTAAAATAAGGATCCTCATGTATTCCAGTCATCACAGCATGGAGAGCAGAGAAGGAACAAATAAGAAGCTGGTCCAAGCTCATCCTGGCATTCTAAGCCTTAAGGAAAAAAGGTGGTACCGTTGCAGAAGCCCTCTTAGTAATAAGAGATGGTGCAATTGCAGAAGCCCTCAACTTACTCTCGTAAGTCATTTTGCCAATCTGGGCCTCTTGCCTTATATTTCCCATCTCTCTTTACTATTGTTCCAGAATTTCCTTTGTCTCTTTTGTGTTGGGTCTCCTGTTACCTGTGTTTCATTTCTTTCCCTTTGTTGTGCTTTCTAGTTTTGGCTGCACATCTTTCAGTAGCTTCCTGAGAAAGGCTCCGTAACAGATAAAAATGTGAAGACTCAACTGTGAGTGCCTGGGTATATAATTTTAAGCTGGGTAATCATTTTTCCCTGGAATTTTGAATGCATTGTTCCATTGTGTTTGTGCTTCCAGTGTTGATTTTGTGAAGTCCAAAGACATTATGATTCCTTGTCCTTTGTATGTTTTCCTCCCTTCTCTGGAAGTTTGTCAGATCTTCTCTGTGTCTCTAGTATTCTGAAATTTTACAGTGGTGTCCCTTGTTGTAATTCTCTTTTCATTCATTTTGCCTTGTACTTGGTAGGTTCCTTCAATCTTTAAACTTAAATCCTTCACTATTTCACTGCTATTTTTCTCCTATTTTCTTTTTCATTCTACTTTACAGATATCACATCTCCTATTCTGCCTGTAGTGGCTGAATAATGACCCCCTCCCCTTCCCCAAGATATCCATGTCCAAATCCATAGAACCTGGGACTCTTACAGCATGTCATTAAATTTAAAAATCTTGAGATGGGCCGGGCGCGGTGGCTCAAGCCTGTAATCCCTGCACTTTGGGAGGCCGAGACGGGCGGATCACGAGGTCAGGAGATCGAGACCATCCTGGCTAACATGGTGAAACCCCGTCTCTACTAAAAAATACAAAAAATAGCCGGGCGAAGTGGCGGGCGCCTGTAGTCCCTGCGACTCGGGAGGCTGAGGCAGGAGAATGACGTAAACCCGGGAGGCGGAGCTTGCAGTGAGCTGAGATCCGGCCACTGTACTCCAGCCTGGGCGACAGCGCAAGACTCTGTCTCAAAAAAAAAAAAAAAAAAAAAAAAAAAATCTTGAGATGAGGAGGTTATCCTGGTGTGTCCAGTGTAACAAGAGTCCTTTTAAGAGGGAGGCAGGAATTCAAAGAAGTAGGAAATGTGATGATGGAAGCAAGATGTCAGAGTGATGCAAGGAAGCAGTCACAAGCCAAGGAATTTGGGCCTCTTCTAGAAGCTAGAAAGGCAAGAAAACGGATTCACCCCTAGATCCTCCGGAGGGGGCATGACCCCGACAATACCTTGGGTTTGGCCCAGTGAAACCCATTTCAGGCTAATGACCTCCAGAACAGTAAGACAGTAAACTCATGTTATTTACGCAAGATGTGATAGCATCAATAAGAAACTAATACAAGGATTCTTTGATTTTTCATATTTTCTTCCCAATGTTTCAGCTCTATGTCTTTTTACATTCTGAGAGGTTGCTTTGACTTTTTTTTTTTTTTTTTTTTTTGAGATGGAGTCTCGCTCGGTCAGTCGCCCAGGATGGAGTGCAGTGACTCGATCTCAGCTCACTGCAACCTCTGCTTCCTGGGTTCAAGCAATTCTCCTGCCTCAGCCTCCCGAAAAGCTGGGACTATAGGTGTGTGCCACTACACCCAGCTAATTTTTGTATTTTTAGTAGAGACGGGGTTTCATCATATTGGTCAGGCTGGTCTTGAACTCCTGACCTTGTGATATACCGGCCTTCGCCTCCCAAAGTGCTGGGATTACAGGAGTGAGCTGAAAGGAATGAGGCACATCCCCCATATATCTCCCAACTTCCTGAGCCCAGCACAAACACATTCCTCCATATTTCTTTCAAACTTCAGAAAAACATCACCTGGGAGATCTCCGATAAGGAATGCTAAATGTATAATGTTAACCAATTGTAATGCAGTAACCGAGAGAACTACCTTGTTCCCTGTAACTTTACATATCCTGTTTACATCGGGCTATAAAAAGCAAGCACTCGCATTGTTCGAGGCCCTCTTGTATGCTGTGGAATGGAGGGACCAAGTTCGAACTTGTAAAGATCCTTGCCGCTTGGCTTTGACTCTGGACTCTGGTGGTCTTCTTTGGGGAACAAACGGTCTGGGTATAACAGAGCCACCCTTCCCGGCTGCTTTGACTTTTTAATACCCCTCCAAATTCTTCTACTAAATTCTTTTTTGCTACTATCTTCTTAATTCCTAATAGCTTTTCTTTGTTCTCTGTATGCTTCCTTTTAAAAAAAAAATTGCATCATTATCATGTTTCATGGATGTATGGGTTCTCATATAGCTCAGAAATATCAATGGTAATTTTGTTTTTGTTGTGTGGAGTTTTTTGTTGTTTTTTATTTTTGTCTTCAGGATATATGTTTCCTCCATACTGTTTTGTTTTTGGTCTTTTTCCTCACCTCAGTGGAAAACCACTATTCTGGTACCAATGTAAATGGTTTTTTTTTTTTTTTTTTTAATTTTTTTATTATACTTTAAGTTCTAGGGTACATGTGGATAGAACCTGTAAATGGTTTTTACATTGGTAAAAATGTAGTTGGGTGAAGGGGTGGCCTGCCCCTCCACACCTGTGGGCGTTTCTCGTTTGGTGGAACGAGAGACTTGAGAAAAGAAATGAGACACAGAGACAAAGTATAGAGAAAGAAAAAGTGTGCCGGGGGACCGGCGCTCAGCATACAGAGGACCCATATTGATCATTATCTTTACCATCTTAGAAAAAGGGAAGTGGCAGGATAATAGGATCATCGTAGGCAGAATGCAGCAGTAAAACATATGAATAAAGATCTCTGTGACATAAGTTTAAGGAAAAGTGCGGTGCCTTGATATGCATATGTAAATATCTCCATAAACCTTTTTAGTGCATAAAGAGCAGCATTGCGCTAGCAAGTCCCACCTTTCGCCCTAAGGCAGTTTTCTCCTTTCTCAGTAAAGAGAACATACAATCGTTTTTACACCGAGATGTTCCATTGCCCAGGGACGGGCAGGAGACAGATGCTTTTCTCTATCTCAACTGCCAAGAGGCCTTCTTTCCTCTTATACTAGTCCTCCTCAGCACAGACCCTTCACGGGTGTCAGGCTGGGGGATGATCAGGTCTTTCCCTTCCCACGAGGCCATATTTCAGACTATCACATGGGGAGAAACCTTGGACAATACCTAGCTTTCCTAGGCAGAGATCCCTGCAAACTTTGGCAGTGTATGTGTCCCTGGGTACTTGAGATTAAGAGAATGGTGATGACTTTTCACAAGCATGCTGCCTTCAGGCACTTGTTTAACAAAGCACACCCTGCACAGCCCAAAATCTGTTAAACCTTGAGTCACCACAGCACATGTCTCTTGCAAGGACAAGGTTGGGGGTAGGGTCACAGATTAACAGCATCTCAAATACAGAACAAAATGGAGTCTCTTATGTCTATTTCTTTCTATATAGACACAGTAACAGTCTGATTTCTCTTTCTTTTCCCCACAGTTGGGAAACCCCTATTGTCATTATTTTTAGGTTTTTCCTCCTGGGAGATTAGATTTCTCAGGCTTCTTCCAGTCTCCTGCGTGGAGGGCAAAGGTCTGACTGCCCATGGCCTGGTAAGTGGATGGAAGAAGCAACCTGAGATACCTACTGTTAAGCTACTAAATGACAGTGCATCAAGGTGAACTTTTGCTTTTTTTTTGAGACGAGTCTTACTTGGTCACTCAGGCTGGAGTGCAATGGTATGATCTCAGCTCACCGCAACCTCCGCCTCCTGGGTTCAAGCAATTCTCCTGCCTCAGCCTCCTGAGTAGCTGAGATTACAGGTGCCTTCTACTATGCCCAGCTAATTTTTGTATTTTTAGTAGAGATGAAATTTCACCATATTTGGCCAAGCTGGTCTCGAACTCTTGACTTCAGGTGATCCGCCTGCCTCAGCCTCCCAAAGTGCTGGGATTACAGGTGTGACTCACCGTGCCAGGACATGCGAAAGTTTTATCACAGAGAAGTGATGTTAGGGAAAAGAGAGAGCTCACCACATCACTATCATACCTTTAGGCCAGCTGAGCTAGCACCCAGGGCTCCTCTCCTGCCATCCACTTCCTACTTAGGGTGATCACATAATTAGTAATGTAGAGGCTCATGGTTAGAACCAAGCTTACCTGTTACAAAATAGGCTTTCTTAAGAATGTGATATTCATCCAGTAGAGGCCTAGTCCCATGATAACAGGGCAAACAATTTTGAACTCCTTGTTAGATTATATTAGAGTTCTCACACAGTTTGAAGTTGCTGCAATTAGCATTCAGCCTTCATATGTTCACTCAGTCTTCCTGTTTTCAGCATAGTACCTGCCCATTTACTCCCCAACACACACACCTCAGTCTAGAGCCCACATCTCTGTCCAGGCTCAGTGGCTCACATTTATAATCTGAGCATTTTCAGAGGCTGATGCAGGAGGATCACTTGAGCCCAGGAGTTTGAAACTAACCTAGGCAACATAGTGAGACCCTGTCTCTACAAAAAAATTAAAAATTAGCCAAGCACGGTGGCGCTATGTAGTCCCAGCTACCCAGGAAGCTGAAGTAGGGAGGACCGCTGGAGCCTGGGAGGTCAAGGTCGAGGCTGCAGTGAGCGAAGATGGCGCCACTGCATTCCAGGGCAACAGAGCAAGACCCTGTCTGGGGGAAAAAAAGGAGGGGCAGGGAGGGGAGAAAATAGAACCTATCTGCATTGGTCTCACCAGGGAATAGATGTCCAGTCATCAGAAGCTGTTGGGGAGGGTGTCTGGGAATCTAACGTCACTTTTTCTTCTTTACTCTGTCCCTTCCCCTTTACCCAAGATTTCAGAGGTATCTGATCCCAAGCCTTTTGAGGATTTTGGCCAGAGTAAGTTAGTTTAGTTCTCATTCCACTTCTAGCCAAAATTCACTCTTTTGGATAGGTTAAATCCCTTACCATTAGTTTCCTTGCTTTTCAGCTTCCAAAATTTTGTTCTGTTGTCTCCTTTCATGTTCTCTCTGTCCTAGTTGTGTTAGGTCTTTTTTCTTTTTTCTTTTTTTTTAAATTTTTCCTTGGGGTTTTGAGAGGAAAACAAAATTTGATACATATATTCAATGCACTGTCTTATTATGGAACACCATACCGTTATTGATGTTACAGGCTTGGATCCTTTTTTTTTTTTTTTTTGAGACGGAGTCTTGCTCTGTCGCCCAGGCTGGAGTACAGCGGTGGGATCTCGGCTCACTGCAAGCTCCGCCTCCCGGGTTCACGCCATTCTCTTGCCTCAGCCTCCCGAGTAGCTGGGACTACAGGCGCCCGCCACCTCGCCTGGCTAGTTTTTTGTATTTTTTAGTAGAGACGGGGTTTCACTGTGTTAGCCAGGATGGTCTCGATCTCCTGACCTCGTGATCCGCCCGTCTCGGCCTCCCAAAGTGCTGGGATTACAGGCTTGAGCCACCGCGCCCGGCCCCAGGCTTGGATCTTGAACCTCCTAACCCACTTTATGAGCTGAAGCTCTCAGTTTTCTTTAGTTTGACACCTTACATAGCAGTGTGTGATCCTCTGGCTCACTTGAATTGCTGCTCTTTGCCATGATGTCTTTGGGAAAGTTAATTAACTACAACTGGAACACAAGGATCTTAGACACGGTCATCATTTAATACAAATGAAGTACTAAACTAGCCATTTCATTTTTGGCTACTAATAATGGCAGCCTTCACCTGGAAAAAAAATGATGCTGTTATTAGTAATAATTCCTATCATGTTTGGAGTAGCTTTTAGTTGAAAAGATCTAAATATTCCTTGAACTCCTGTGGACTTCTTATTACAGACTCTCAAGGCTAAGCTTTAAAATTGAGAAAAATCAATTTTCTGACTCCTGCTAATAGCAATTCTTGGGAGACGATTAAGGGTCAGCCTGGCATATTAACATTGTTGATCTAAAACAAAGCTAATAATTTTCATCTTTTACCCAATGTTCCAATCAGTGTTCTTAAGTTAATAACGTTAGCTTCCTGAAACGAGCCTACAGTCTTTATATTTTCCATTTAATTGGATTTTAGCAAGCAATATTTGAATTTCCATTCCATAAGGTGGTGCTGACTAAACGCTAAGTGTAGTAAAACTGGTATTAAATCTCTTGTATTTGGGCACTTTAAGGATGATCTGGGCATGAAAACAGGATATTATGCTGTGGACAGCATACTAATTTTTTATGTGGCTTTAATAAATTGCCACAAATGGAGTGGCTTAAACAACTCAAATATCTTACAGTTCTGTAGGTCAGTAAGTGTAAGGGGGTAGATGCAGTCAATATTTACAAAAGGATTAAAGTACAATCTTTATTAATTTGAAAATAAAGATTGAAATCTGACACAGGTCTTAGCTAAAATCAAGGTATCTGCAGGCTGCACTTCTTTCTAGAGCATCTAGGGGAGCATATGTTTTCAGCTCATTTGGATTGTTGGTGGAATTCAGTTCCTTGAGTCTCTGGGACTGATGTCCTTGTTTTCATGCAGGTTGTAAGCTGAAGACTCTTCCCACCTTTTAGAGGGAGAGTCACCTTCCTTACCTTGTGACCCTGTCCTCAACTCCCAGCAGCAGCAGGTTGAATCCTCGCATCAAATCTCTCCAAATCTTCTATCCCATAGCTCTCTGAAAACAGCATGGATATAGTCTCCAATCTTAAGGATGCTTGTGATTAGATTGGGTACTTCCTGATAATCCAGAACAATCTCCCCGTTTCAAGGTCCATTACCTTAATCACATCTACAAAGTCCATTTTGCCATGAAAGGTTCTGGGGATTAGGGTATGAACATCTGTGGGGGAACATCATCCTGCCTACATGTGCAGTAAATACAGTTTGTTCTGTAACTAAAAAATGAAGTTGTTTAGAATTGGCAGCTTGAAAATTCAAGGTAAAAACATTCTCCCAAAATAAATACGTGTTGTATTATTTGCTTAAATCTGTTGAAGGAAGATAGCAGAAACACAACTGGCTTTTTATAGTATACCTTCTCCTCCCCAAATTGGGTTATTTTAGTTTTGGTTTTATCTTTAATCTTTGGTTAAGATTCTTCAAAATAATAAAGATTATAGTTTAATCCTTTTGTAAATATTGACTGCATCTACCCCCAAAGTGACAGCCATTACAATAGGGCAGATAAAAATGGAGCAACTTCTTTTTGCTATTGTTAGACACTGACAAAATCATTCAAATGAAAAGCAAATTAAAATGGAGCTACTGAATAGTTTAAAAGGCAAATGTTGCCTTTCTTTGCTATCTCTTACCCAAAAACTTCAGCGTGTGATCTGAAGACAGACTGGCAATATTGTCTACTGTCTTTTAGTATGCTCCAAAAAGCAGCTGATTATCTTGGAAGGGCTTCAAAAGCAATTAAGAAAATCCCTTATGTCAAGTTACATTTCAGACAGGACAAATTAGATGTATGGGAAAATGTCCTGATAAAGTACTCAAGAAATAATGAATCTGTGTACAATTTGTAATTGCTCCTGCAAAAAATTTACAACATAAAAGGGCCTGTTAACCTGAGACTGAGACTGGAAGCTCACTGATGGGTTTTTTTTTTTTTTTTCATTACAAATGCAAATGCCTTTTGAAATTGAGCCCAGAGCATTTTTAAATGTCCAAAATGTAATTCCAAACATTGTTTATTACATTTCTGTCTGGGCTCTTCACTGCATCACAAGCTGCTTTGTAAATGCTGATTTTTCAGCCAGCAGGTCTGCAGTGAAAAATGGCCGATCGGGCTGGCTGATGTAGAGTGAGTTCTAAAGGGCAGCTCTGCGCCAGGATGAAGGGTAAGGGTTAGCGCAAATGCCACAAAAAGATGGTGATGGATGGTAATTGGAAAGACATTCCAGTTGTTAAGTGTCACTGAGATCGTTGCGTTTGTTTCTACTTTATGCATTAAAGATAGACAGATAACCTTCTATCTGCATAACCCCATCCCTGTAACTACAGAACAATGCAATCTCCATGGATCACGGATAATAAGTTTTCAGGGCAGGGGTTGGTGGATTGGGTGCTGGAGGCTGGGGATGCTTAGTCAGAACGAGGTGTCATCTAGATAGAGTACTTTTATCACAGTGCTGGGAAATTCAAATGCAATTTTCTTCCCTTATGAACTACTATTCCCCTGTGAGTAAACTGATTTCAACTCTTCTAAACTACTTGGATTTTTTCCCTCAATTTCCTAACTTTCGAAGTGTGGATGTGCTCATTGCTAATTTTTTCCCCCATGATAAACATTAGCAAGTGGGAAGTTATTATAGGGTTATTATACAATATTTATAGACCACTTTTTATTTGTGAAGTTTTTTGAAGGTCTCTTAAATAGGAACTGTTTCCAAATAACCTTGGGCTTATTTTTTATCTTGATCCAAATCCCATGGAAGCAAACCAATCATGAAGCTCTCTTAAAAGTCATTGGGAGCCCCAGGCTCAGAACCTAGCTGTGCAGCATGAACTATTAGGCCCAGTGCTGCCGGAAGCTTTGAGTAACTGAACCACGGGGACTGATGCTCATTTAGGAATCAAAGTTGGTGCTTTGTTTCCTGAAGCCTTTGCCTGAGCCGAGGAAGGTGGAATAAATCCCTCACAGGAGTTCAAATTGTATAGACTTTACTTTAAACACAAATTCTCAAAACAATTCCTTTTGAGACAGTTTAACAAAGTGATGTCTTTTCTGCTTAAAGACTAGGGAACAACAACAACAACAAAGCCAATAAAAAAGCAAACTTCAGAGTCTTCATATCCACAGGATGACTCCAATTTCTAAGTTTGTCTTCATTAATGTTCTCTTCCATTTTCATCAGTCCGTGTTCTCTCTTGGCGAGCTTTTTCCAATTTTCATCCACACCATCACAGGTACATACTCTGAAACCTCCCGATTATTTCTGTTATGTCCATCTACCTTCCTCTGCTTTATACCTTGATCATATTCCTTTTTATCTCTCACCAAAGTATGTTTTTCTTGATTTGCTCAGTTATCATTTGACATAATAATGGTGCCTACTAAGTACATTTCTAAGTGCTTTACTGGTATAAATTGTGATAAATTTGTGATAAAAATAACCCCATTGCATATTATTATTATTATTATTATTATTTTTTGAGACGGAGTCTCGCTCTGTCGCCCAGGCTGGAGTGCAGTGGCCGGATCTCAGCTCTCTGCAAGCTCCGCCTCCCGGGTTTACGCCATTCTCCTGCCTCAGCCTTGAGAGTAGCTGGGACTACAGGCACCCGCCATCTCGCCCAGCTAGTTTTTTTTTTTTTTTTTTTTTTTTTTTTTTTTGTACTTTTTAGTAGAGATGGGGTTTCACCGTGTTAGCCAGGATGGTCTCGGCCTCCCAAAGTGCTGGGATTACAGGCTTGAGCCACCGCGCCCGGCCCCCTATTGCATATTATTATTGTGCCATTTCACAGGTGGAAGACCCCAGGCACAGTGATAAGTGTTTGGCCTCTTGCTGTCAGGTGGTGGAGTCAGGATTCATGCCCAGGTGACCTGGCTCCAGAGTTCACACTGCTTACCCCTGTTTTTCACTGGCTCTTGTAATGGGGAGAGTATCAGCTTTAAGGTCAGAGAGACCTGAGTTTGAATGCAGATCCTGACATTTACATACAAACACCCTGGAAGTTTGACCTTGGGCAAGTTTAGCAACTTCACTGAGCTTCAGTTTCCTCAACAGTAAAACAGATATTTGTGTGAAGAAAACTGAGATAACCCCTGTCAAAGTCCATGACCATGGTAGGTGCTTGATACAATTTAAAATGTCAGCTAAGGCAGGGTGTGGTAACTCACACCTGTAATCCCAGCACTTTTGGAGACTGAATTTGACACCAGCCTTGGCAACAAAGTGAGACTCTGTCTCTACAAAATAATTGGCCGGTGTGGTGTCGCCTGCCAACTGCCACTGCACTCCAGCCTGTCTCTAAAAAAAAAAAAAGTGTCAGATAATTCTTTCTCTCCTTCAATGTTCTCAGCTTCATAATTTGCAAAGGAAATTAACTAATTTTTGTGTGTTGAAGAAGAAGAGATTTAATATGTTGCTTCTAAGGTAACCTCAGGTATCGTGACTTTTCAGGTTGGTGGACTTTTCCATACCACAGTCCACCTAGGAAGAGTTACATCTCTGAAATTGGACCAAGTCACACGTGCTTGGGTGTACTTATTTTTGATCTGGATCTTTTATATTTCACTTACATGTTCTTGTAAGTGAAATGATCTTCAGGAAATGTTTTGAATGAAGAAATGAAGTGGAGCAGCAACCACCTGCTTGTGGGTTTGTATCATATCATGAAGAGCTGATGGGCCGGTCTGGTGCTCCAAGAATGGCAATGACCCATGGCAAATGCCTCGGCAGAGGCAGCAGTAGAATCCTCCCTGGCCACAGGGCCAGCTGTTTCTGACTGCACACCGTGCAGTGAGAACTTCCCTTTCCAACCTGGACCTTTTCTAGGAACCACACGGGCTGTTAATTTTACAATGGCAAATACAACTGCAGATGGCTGTGTGCAAGACTGGGGTGCAGGATAAACATGATGAGGTACCCACTTTCTAGGGACAAAATGGAAAGCTTTATCTTTTCTGTTACACTTATCTCAACAACAATTAGAATCACAGGCTATTGCCAAGTTTCAGGTATACTTATTGATATATGATGAAAAGGATATGTAAAATTTGTTGTATTCAACAAATGAGCCCTTCCTCAAATAAGTCCTCATATCATTTTTATCATCAGCTTGAACTAATATTTCGCTCTACACCCCTTCCTTTACTTGACTTTTCCCCACGTAAATTTGGGCGTGTTAATCCACAGGCATTTATTATCTACTCTGTGTGCTTTCCTGTGCATTTGGAAACATCAAGAAAAAATCGGCCGGGCGCGGTGGCTGAAGCCTGTAATCCCAGCACTGTGGGAGGCCGAGGCGGGCGGATCACGAGGTCAGGAGATCGAGACCATCCTGGCGAACACGGTGAAACCCCGTCTCTACTAAAAATACAAAAAATTAGCCGGGTGTGGTGGTGGGCGCCTGTAGTCCCAGCTACTCGGGAGGCTGAGCCAGGAGAATGGCGTGAACCCGGAGGGCAGAGCTTGCAGTGAGCTGAGATCCGGCCACTGCACTCCAGCCTGGGTGACAGAGTGAGACTCCGTCTCAAAAAAAAAAAAAAAGAAAAAATCAAGTCCAATCTTCATCCTTAAAGATCTTGAAATCGAATAAGAGCTAAAGAGCTAAGAATAAAACATATACAAATGCTATACAAACATTAATATTTTTGGAATGGCTATTTGTAAACTACCAGTTATTTAGTTTTTTTATAGGTATAGTCTATGCATAAATTAAGCATATGTTTATGTACATATTCCATTTTAAAAATACAGCTGAAAGAATGTTGTACATACTGTTGTATTCCTTGCCTTTTTTCGTTGAATAGTATGTTTTGTAGGTCATTTTATAGCTGTAAATATGTATCTGCTCCATTATTATTTTAGCTCTGGGATACATGTGCAGGATGTGCAGGTTTGTTACATAAGTAAACATGTCTCATGGTGGTTTGCTGCACCTATCAACTCATCACCCAGGTATTAAGCCCAGCGTGCATTAGCTCTTTATCCTGATGCTCTCCCTCCCCCTGCCGCACCTCCCCCACCCCCCACAGGCCCCAGTATGTTTTGTTCCTCTTCCTGTGTCCATGTATTCTCATTGTTCAGCTCCTACTTACAAGTGGAAACATGGTATTTGGTTTTCTGTTCCTGTATTAGTTTGTTGGGGATAATGGCTCCAGCTCCATCTATGTTCCTGCAAAGGACATGATCTTGTTCCTTTTTATGGCTGCATAGTATTCCATGGTGTATATGTATCACATTTTTCTTTATCCAGTCTATCATTGATGGGCATTTGGGTTGATTCTATATCTTTGCTATTGTGAAGAGTGTCATAATGAACATATATGTGCATGTATCTTTATAGTAGAATATTTATATTCCTTTGTGTATATACCCAGTAACGGCATTACTGGGTCAAATGATATTTCTGTTTCGAGGTCTTTGAGAAATCGCCACACTATTTTCCACCATAGTTGAACTAATTTACATTCCCACCAACAGTGTAAAAACATTTCTATTTCTCCATAGTCTTGCCAGCATCTGTTGTTGTTTCTTGACTTTTTGATAATCACCATTCTGACTGGTGTGAGGTGTTGTCTCATTGTGGTTTTGATTTGCATTTCTGATCAGTGATAAGCTTTTTTTAATATGTCCGTTGACGCATAAATGTTTTTTTTTGAGGAGTGTCTGGTCATGTCCTTTGTCCACTATTTAATGGTTTTTTTTTTTTTTCTTGTAAATTTGTTTACGTTCCTTGTAGATTCCGGATATTAAACCTTTGTCAGATACATAGATTGCAAAAATTATCTCCCATTCTGTAGGTTGTCTGTTTGCTCTGATGATGGTTTATTTTGCTGTGCAGAAGTACTTTAGTTTAATTAGATCCCATTTGTTAATTCTGGCTTTTGTTGCTATTGCTTTTGGTGTTTTAGTCATGAAATCTTTGCCTGAGCCTATGTCCTGAATGGTATTGCCTAGATTTCATCCCAGGTTTTTTTTTTTTTTTTTTTTTGAGACAGAGTAGCTCTGTTGCCTAGGCTGGAGTACAGCAGTACAATCTTGGCTCACTGAAACCTCTGCCTCTCAGGTTCAAGTGATTCTCCTGCCTCAAGTAGCTAGAACTACACATGTGTGTCACCACACCCAGCTAATTTTTGTATTTCTGTAGAGAAGGGGTTTTGCCATGTTGCTCCAGCTGGTCTCAAACTCCTGACCTCAAGTGATCTGCCTGCCTCAGCCTCCCCAAGTGATGGGATTATAGGTGTGAGCCACTGCACCCGGCCTTTATCCATCTGGAGTTAATTTTTGTATAAGGTGTAAGGAAGGGGTCCAGTTTCAATTTTCTGCATATGGCTAGTCAGTCCTCCCAGCACCATTTATTAAATAAGAAATCCTTTCCTCATTGCTTGTTTTTGTCAGCTTTGTCAAAGATCAGATGGTTGTAGATGTGCAGTTTTATTTCCGAGTTCTGTATTCTGTTCCATTTGCCTAGGTGTCTGTTTTTGTACCAGTACCATGCTGTTTTGGTTACTGTAGCCTTGTAGTATAGTGTGAAGTTGGGTAGTATGTTGCCTCCAGCTTTGTTCTTTTTGCTTAGGATTGTCTTGGCTATACAGGTTCCTTTTTGGTTCCATATGAATTTTAAAATAGTTTTTTTCTAATTCTGTGAAGAATGTCAATGGTAGTTTAATGGGAATAGCATTGAATCTATAAATTGCTTTGGGCAGTATGGCCATTTTCACAATATTGATTCTTCCTGTCCATGAGCATGGAATGTTTTTGCTCCATTATTTTTAATAGCCTCATAGTATGTCATATGAAAGTCAGTTATTTTCTTTTATTATTACCTTATTGTTTTAACCCCAAACAGGTATCATTCACCTTCTCAATCTTGACTTAAATGAATTTTAATTGATTAAAAAATTTGCTCTTAAGGGAGAAAGTGTTAGTAACTGAGGATTTTGACATTGATATTTGAGGTATCATTGAAACACGTATAGGTCTTCTCTCTGTGACTATTTTGAAGGAGATGACATTTAGTTGGATTTATTTTCTGGCTTATTTATTTTAAAAAGCAGCCTTATGAAGTCACAGTCATAACAACATAAACAAGTGCTAAAAAAGCACTGAAGAGCTTCTGAGTATGGAGCAATTGTGGGAGTGATTTTTAATAAAGTGGTGCCCTTTTGTGTCATGGCTGCCATAACAATAGATGTAATCCCTGCCCCACTGCTCCGTTCACATGTGAAACTGGGGCTTTGGCTTCCTTAGTCTACTTGCTCATTTTATTTTATTTTATTTTGGTAAGAATAGTTGACATGAAGCCTAACCTCTTAATAAATTTTTGACTGTGCAATTCAATATTATTAATTACAGGGATAATGTTGTACAGCAGATATCTGGAACTTATTCATCCTGTATAACAGACTTTATAGCCATCGATAAGCAACTCCTATTTCCCCTTCCTTCTAGCCTCTGGCAGCTGTCATTCTACTCTCTCTTATATAAGTTTCACTATTTTAGATTACTCTTATAAATGGAATCATGTAGATTTGTTTTTCTGTGACTGGCTTATTTCACTTAGCATAATGTCCTTAGGATCTATCCGTGTTATCTCATATTGCAGGATTTCCTCTTTCTTAAGCTGAATAATAATTGACTGTATGTATATACCACATTTTCTTTATCCATTCATCTGTTGATGGATAGTTAGGTTGTTTCCATGGCTTGGCTGTTGTGAACAGTGCTGCAATGAACATGGGAGTGCTAATATCTATTTGAGATCCTGATTTCAATTCTTTTGGATAAATATCCAAAGTTGGATTGCTGGATCATATTGTAGTTCTGTTTTTAATTTTTTGAGGAATCTCTATACTGTTTTTCATGGTGGTTGCATCATTTTGCTTTCTTGCTAATAATGTACAAGGGTTCCAATTTCTCCACATCTTATCCAACATTAGTTGTCTTTTGTTTTTTGAGCCTAGCTATTCTAATAGGTGTGAGGTGATATCTCATGATGGGTTTTCTTTGTATTTCCCTGATGATTAGTGATCTTGAGCATCTTTTCATATACGTATTGGCCATTTGCATGTCTTATTTGGAGAACTATCCATTCAAGTTTTAAACTCATCTAAAAATCATGACTAGTTTTTTAATTTTGCTATCAAATTATAATAATTCTTTGTATATTTTGGAAATTAACCCTTATCTGATGTATGGTTTACAAATATTTTCTCCCATTCTATAATTGCCTTTTCAGTCTGTTGATTTTTTCCTTTTCTTCAGTCTTGTTTTTACTGTTGTTATTGTTCGTTTGCTTGTATGTTTAAAGGCATCATAAAAAAGAAAATAACATGCTCAGCAAACTTTAACTGGTAATTTCCATTTTTAATACCATAAGAGTTGATGCTTATAACGCTGTCTTAGAAATTCTGAGATGCCTGTATAATTGTTGAAGAAAAACGAAATCCATGCTAGTTTAGGTACCTATATTTTATTCTAAAAATTTTTGATGCATTTAACTATTGTGCCAAGTGCTATCTATGCATTACATCATTGAATCCTCATGTACATGAGGTAGATATTCTATATTTCACTGATGAAACAAACTCAGGGAAACTAAATAACACCTAGTTACACAGTAAGTAGCAAAGATGGCACTGAGGTCTGGTTGTATCCAAAGCCCATATTATTTTTGTTCTGCCACACTACCTCTAAGTCTTTGAAAACTGTGGATCTGAATGTTATACATATGCATGCACACATATACGTGCACATCCACCCACATACAATTACTAGAATAGTAGTTCTGGGACATTTGAGGTAAACTTTTGTTGTAGATAGGGGTTTAGACACCCACACTATAACGCTATACTGGTCTTTTTACTTTAAAAACCGTTTGGCAGTGTTGCCAACAAGTAACCAGCTTCAGTTATATGAATTTTATTTCACCCTTGTATTGTCTGCTTTGGGTTGGTGGCGATGTGACGAGTAGGTGGAAAAGTCATTGCTTATTGTTCACTATGTGCTATACTAAGCAAAGAACTTTGTAAGACGTACACATGTGGAAGCTCCCCTATATCATATCAAAGCCCGCTTTTCTTGAGAAAACCTGTGTCATGTGGTTCCTGTAGACTGAGCTCCTCTTCCGTGCCCTGTCCAAGGGTGGTCGTATTATACTCACGTGGGGGCAGAATACTCAAGTTTCCTGACCAAAAGAATTGGGTCAGGGACAGGCATATGACCCAAGTTGTGTAAATTTGACTTTTCCATGAGATTTTTGCAAAAGGAAAGGCATTTTCTCTTTATTTTCTGTTTTTTTTTTTTGTTTTTTTTTTTTTTTTCTGAGACGGAGTCTCACTCTGTCGCCCAGGCTGGAGTGCAGTGGCCCCATCTCGGCTCACTGCAAGCTCCGCCTCCCGGGTTCCCGCCATTCTCCCGCCTCAGCCTCCCGAGTAGCTGGGACTACAGGGGCCGCCACCACTCCCGGCTAGTTTTTTGTATTTTTAGTAGAGACGGGGTTTCACCATGTTAGCCAGGATGGTCTCGATCTCCTGACCTCGTGATCCGCCCGTCTCGGCCTCCCAAAGTGCTAGGATTACAGGCTTGAGCCACCGCGCCCGGCCTTCTCTTTCTTTTCTTAGGAAAAATAGTAGTAAGGGCAATGATTTGTTGCCATCTTAGCCACCATATGCAGCCTTTTGCCTAAGAATGAAGCTGAGATAAGCAGAGCCAAGAGTTTAAGAGAAAGATTTGAACTCCTAATGAAATCACTTGAACCCTTTGATTCACTACCTTGAACTTTCCAATCACATGAGTCTCCTTGGAGAAAGGGCTTATTCCAGGGCTGGAGTTACAAGATGAGCATAGGTGCCAGAGAGTGAGGAAGTATTCAAAAAATAATGGAGGTGTGTCAAAGGGACGCAGGAATTAACTTGAAGGATCTCCCATGGTCAAATGTGGAACAAGTTTAGTAAAAAATATATAACGATAATAATGGATTATAGTACATAGAATAAATATGTGAGTCCATAGTGATATAGACAAATAATTTGAACAAATCAGAGAGATAGGACAGCTCTTCCTTACAGTAGAATTCCAGTAAATACATGTAGGATGCATGGTGGAAATAGAAACTCACCATTTGCTAAACACCACAGTAATAATTATCGCAGGCAATAATTATTGATAGATGCTATAATTAGTGGGTGGAAGTATGATGAGAAATAGCATATTTGCATGGTTTCAACATATCACCCCACAAAATACTGTTTACAAAGGAAAAGTAATTCTTCAGCGGAGAAACCTTGTAAACCAAGTGATCAAAGCTAATGTCCCAAGCAATGAGACGTATGGACATGTGTCTATTGATATAACATACTGAGGATGCAACATAACTTCCATGGTATTTTTTACTAAAAATGCATAATCTCAATCTCTATCATGAGAAAATATCAGACAAACTCAAATTGAGATACTTCTGCACAATAGCTGGTTAGTATTCTTCAAACGTTTCAAGGTTAAGAAACACAGACTGAGGAACTGTTCCAGATTGAAAAAGACTAAAGAGATACTAAGCCTAAATGCAATGTAGAATTCTTGACTAGAAAAAAAGACATTGTTGGCTGGGCACAGTGGCTCGTGCCTATAATCCCAGCACTTTGGGAGGCTGTGGCAGGCGGATCGCTTGAGTCTGGGAGTTCAAGACCAGCCTGGGCAATATGGCAAAAACCCCATCTCTACAAAAAATACAAACATTAGCCAAGCATGGTGGCACATGTCTGTAGTCCCAGCTACTTGGGAGGCTGAGGCAGGAGGATCGTTTGAGCCCAGGATGTGGGGCTTGCAGTGAGCTGAGACTGTATCATTGCACTCCAGCCTGGGCAAAAGAGTGAGATCCTGTCTCAAAAAAATAAAAAATAAAGAAAAGTAAAAAGACATTACTAGGACAATTGCCAAAATCTGAATTAGGTCTGTAGATTAAGAGTATTTTATCAATGTTAATTCCTTGGTTTTAATCATTTTATGACAGTTACCAAGTTGATTATATTTGGGAAATCTGGATGAAGGGTTTTTAAAATTCTGTATGATATTTTTACAGTTTTTCTGAGATCTAAAATTTTTCCAAATAAAAAATTATTTCCCTGTCTTGTCATTTTTAGTTATTTTAGGTTGGATTTCTCTCATCTGAAACAAAAAGAAAAGCCCTAATTTAATAAACACACTTACCTTGTTATTTTACAACGATGCTATAGTGTCAGGCATGAAACTAAGTCTTAGGTAGCTTAAATAAGTTTTCCAAGATCACACAATCTATAATAGAGCAAGGATTTGAACAAATACCTGCATGACTTCAAAATCTTAAGCATATTGTAAAAATAATCAAACAACCAGATAAGTAATCCTTCTTATTTTAAAATTTACCGTATTTTCAAATCTCTACCTTGTTCTGGAGAAGACTTGAGGCAGAATACTTGAAAGCTGGGTCCAGGCTAGGAGAAATAAGGGCACAATATTAGTAAATGTTTCAGTATTTGTGTTTTGTGAGCATACAAGTAGGACTCAGTAATTATATGGTACAGCAGGGCATGCCAATTAGCCTCAATATGCACTTCCTGTAAAAATAATTAACATTTGACAGACAGTATGATCAAATAAACCAGATAACAGAGGCATTTTTCCAATGGGATATATACTTGGTTTAAGTCTTTGATGAACTGTTTTTCTATATTGAAGTAGTTTAAATTTAAGGAAAAGCAAACAGTAGGGCATGTTAAAACATCCATTAACTAAACATCATGAAAGGGTATAAAATGCCTCCAGCTGCCAAAAAACAATTAGGCTGCAAATATGCCTTTGGTTACCTAACCGCACATTCCCTAAACATTTAGTTCTAATTAATTTTCTTCATTACACAACAATGCTTCTCCTAATTACACTAGAGAAATTCTATAAACCTACTAGCTATTTGAAGCCTTTATTGCACAAATTATTCTGGCAGGTCCCTATTCTAAGCAAATCCTCACTCTCTAATTTATACGTACCTCATCTAGGAGACATGGTCTACTTAGTAAACCCTTGACAGCCAGGCAAACTAATCCTGTATGTGACCATATTTCAAATTAGTAATTTTAGTGAGATGCACCATCAGTGATGAATAATTGAAAACATACCAAGGTAAAGGTGAAAAGTACAAGCTCAGAAACCATGTAGCATCTGAATTCATACACATGTCGTCAAGGCTTGTGATCCCCGGACTTGCAATTGAGGCTGATTCAAAGAAACAAAATGGTTCTTTTACTGAATTCACAAAGGGTACGTAGTCTTAAGGCACCAGAAGCAATACAGCAAATATAATAATGGAAAGGACTGAATGAGTCCTAGAACCATAGAGATTTAGGGATAGGCACAAACCTTCACTCAATAAATAAGGAAATCAAACCCAGTGAACTGATACGATGTGACATGCTCAAGGTTTGACATTCCAGTTGGCAGAGCTGTGAGTACAAGTAGGACTCCCTGATTCCCGACCAGAGCTGTCTACACAAGACAGTGTCACTCTAGAGACAATTTAGTTCAATTTATCAGAGCCTTTTAGCTGGCTGGTAACAATGTTTCCAAGTTGGGCAAAAGACAGAGTTCCATCCCTGCTAAGCCATTTTTTATTTCCTTTCCCAGCCACATAAAAGTTTGTGGTCTTAGTTATCAGAGTTTTGGAGGATGGCACGTGAGACCATCAGTACAAATGCATCCTCAGTATTCAAAGCTCAAAGCCAACGGCTGATATTTTAGCAGCTTCACTTTCTATGCCTAGAGCATGCTGAGTAGTCAACTATTTTGGCCCAAGACTGCGGATTGGCTTCATCGTCTTCTTTTTTTGAAAAATATGAATATTTGCTCATAGCATTAGGTAAAAAATAACCTAGAATTTTGCTACTGAAAGTGTGGTCCGTGAATCAGCAACATCAATATCACTTGGGAGATATTTGCTCCCAAACCTGTAGGAACAGAACTTGCATTTAAACAAGATCCCCAGGTAATTCATATGTGCACAGAAGTTTGAGCAGCATGGGTCTCAAGCAGTGGTCCTCAAATTTTAGTATGCGTGCTTGGATTCATCTGGCGGATACCTCATCCCCAGAGTTTCTGGTTCTGTAGGTCTGAACTGAGGCCGAGAATTTGCATGTCTGATAAGTGTCTCCAGAGGCTTCTGAGACAAAATCTTCAATGCTTCTGGCATTGACTGTGCTTTATCTAGGATTTTGGGGGTGTTGTAAATTGAATTGCTGGGAGTTTTGGGAGCTAAGGACTCTACCAGAGTTGTTGTTCACAGAGTGTGGACTTGTGCAGTTTCTAAAGATGATTCTGGAAATTCTGCATATTTGAGAATAGCAATAAGTCAGTAGTTCCTAATTTTAGAGAGATATTATTAACAGTACAGATTCCTAGTCTCTGTCACCACTGAAAAAGAGAGAAAGAAAGAAAAGGAAAGAAGGAAGGAAGGAAGGAAGGAGGGAGGGAAGGAGGGAGGGAGGGAGAGAAGGAAGGAAGGAAGGAAGGAAGGAGAGAAAGAAAGAGAAAGAAAGGGAGAGAGAAAGAGAGAGAGAAAAGAAAAAGGGATCACACCAACTTGAGGTTAGTGGGTCCTGAATGAGGTCCAGAAATCTGCATTTTTAATAAACATCCAGACGATTCGGAGACAGGTGGTCAATAGACAGTCCACTCTGTGAAACTTGATTCAGGTGATGGACATCATAGGAAAAGAGCAGGATCTGAGCCCTCTCAGCAGCTGAGTGCCAACCTTCTCCCAATGCTGTGGCAAGTGGTTTTCATAATTTAGCAATTGAAGCAGTTCTAAGAAATCAGTCGACTGGGCCTGTTCCTCACTGATGTCCCAATAGAACTTGTTCACTCTCCTTTCTTAATTATGTCTGGCCAGCAGTGGAGCACTCCGGCCGCCTGCTCTTTAATCTGTTTATCCATCTTAGAACTCCAATTAACCAGGTGCAGCCATCCATCTGGTTAATATGAGGACAAGCTGTTAATTTGTGAATGAAAAAGGAGATATGCAGACAACAAGCAAACTAGCAAGGGCCTCTGGAAGGTAACATTGACTCTAATCTTTGCAAAGCAAGGTGGGGGAACTTCGAAAATTGTTTTAAGGAAAGAAGGAATTGCTCTTTGTTAGAGGGAGGGGATACAGAATTGAGGCAGCTCTCAGTACTCACATGATTTGCCCTAGGTCATCGCAGAATTTAGTAACTTTAGCTGTAAAATCGAAAGATAACAGTACTTAATCTTCATCTCAGGGAAGTTAGGAGATGCCATGACATCAAATGAGACAAAACACCTTGTAAAAGGCAACGTACGGCCAGTTGTGGTGGCTCACGCCTGTAATTCCAGCACTTTGGGAGGCCGAGGCAGGCGGATCATTTGAGGTCAGGAGTTCAAGACCAGCCTGGCCAACATGGTGAAACCCTGTCTCTATTAAAAATACAAAAATTAGCTGGGCATGGTGGTATGTGCTTGTAATCCCAGCTATTCGGGAAGCTGAAGCAGAAGAATCGCTTGAACCCGGGAGGTGGAGGTTGCAGTGAGCCGAGATCTCGCCACTGCACACCAGCCTGGGCAACAGAGCGAGACTCCATCTCAAAAAAAGAAAAAAAGAAAAAAAAAAAAAAGACAACGTACATATTTTTGTTAGTTTTTGTGCAGCATTTCTATTTTATGCGACTATATAGGGGAACCTGTTTATGTTTCATGCACACTTGACATTTTACAATAAGTGTTTTCTAGCAAGCAGGTCGGACACTTTACTACTTGATAGTCTTCAAGTATGTTTTGTTTCCAGTTTCTAAAATCCATAATAGAACAGATTCCCCTGTGCCCTCAACCTATTCTTAAACTTTAGCGTGCACTGGAATCACCTGGAACTTGTTAAAACCCATCTGGCTGGCCTCTTCCTCAGAGTTCCTGATGCAATAGGTCCAAGAGAGGCCTGAGAATTTGCATTTTTGACAAGGTGACTTTCTTAATTATGCTGGTTGTGGACCACATGTTGAGAACTATTGCACTAAAACCACGCTTCCCCTGATCATAAAATATAAACTTCCTTATTTGAAAAGTTCATATCCTCCAGCTGAAATTCCTACTCCTGGTGACCAATGTAGGAAGAGTCATATTCTGGGTTTAGAGCTGAGTGAGGCAGTAGAAAATGTGCACCTGTGACCTTGGATGCACTTGTATTAAAAAAACACTGTGCTAAGCACAATTTCTTTCTTTCCATGTGTTTGAAAACATTTTTTAAAGCCTTCCAACTACCCCAGGAGTTTGTGATCAAGCTGCTGGGACCAAATAGACCCTATAAAACACTTTGTGAATAATTACTGAGCAAAATAAACTATAAATGCAAAACAGCATTGCCTAAAGTTCCCAGGTGAGAACGCAGTCACATTCCTAAAAGAAGAAATCGGAATTTAAATTCCAAATGCTCAGAAAATCTACTTTATCACTTCATCTTTTTTTTTTTTTTCAACCAGCTAGAGGCAAACCTCCTGACTTCAGTTCAACCAGAGATGGGGTGAAGCTTAGACCTCAGTGTCTGCACTGTGTAATTAGATAAAGTTTGAAAATAGTATTCTCAGGGTGTGATCTGTGAACCATCTGCAGCAGAATTGCCTTAGAAACCTATTCAATGAGCGTATGAAAAATGACCTATTGAAATGGAATCTTGGGAGCAAGGCCTTGGAAGCTTCTCATTCAATCAGCTCCGCAGCTAAATCTTATGTTTGTTTAGTTTGAGAAGACATGCTCCAGAAGCTTCTCCCCAACCCCACCCAGCACATCAAAGTTTGAGATGACCACACTGTCTTTGAGGCAACCCTGTGTATCATGCATTAATAAGTGGCAGCTGTCCAGAGATGTTTAATTTTCAGTTTGAGCCTCAGTTTCTGGGTAGCTCCAGGGTCCTAACAGAGATTTTATCCTACCTGTGATTAGGAGCCTTCCTTTTGCACCTGTGAGGAGCACAGAGCTCCATGCTGGACAGATGGAAGCCAGGGAAAAAAGACTCTGCTACATGCAAAAGAGGAGAGGAATCCAAAGGGAGAGAAAACGATCAGGGCCTGAGGCTGAACAGCCAGGCTGCTTTTGGTTGGTTCCTGGGGAGCTTGACAGTCTAGGTTAAGAGGTAAACTTGCTTTTTGTTGTGTGTGTGTGGGACAGAGTCTCGCTCTGTCGCCCAGGCTGGAGTGCAGTGGCACTATCTCGGCTCACTGCAACTTCCACCTCCCAGGTTCAAGCGATTCTCCTGCCTCAACCTCCCTAGTAGCTGGGATTACAGGTGCCCGTCACCACACCCAGCTAAATTTTGTATTTTTAGTAGAGCCAGAGTTTCACCATGTAGACTAGGTTGGTCTCAAACTCCTGACCTCAAGTGATCCACCCACCTCGGCCTCCCAAAGTGCTGGGATTATAAGTGTAAGCCACCGTGGGTGGGGGTGGGGGGGATGAAGTCTCGGTCTGTCACCAGGCTGGAGTGCAGAGGTGCCGTCTCAGCTCACTGCAACCTCTGCCTCCCAGGTTCAAGCAATTCTCCTGCCTCAGCCTCCCAAGTAGCTGGAACTACAGGTGTGCGCTACCATGCCCAGCTAATTTTTGTATTTTTAGTAGAGACAGGGTTTCACCATGTTGACCAGGATGGTCTTGATCTCTTGACCTCGTGATCCACCTGCCTCTGCCTCCCAAAGTGTTGGGATTACAGGGATTACAAGTGTGAGCCACTGTGCCCGGCCAGACTTGTTTTTTTAAAGAATCTGTTTTCTAAAAATAATTACTCTTATATTTACCCTTACTCTCTCTAAAGGGTAGGTTACATAAGTATGGGCAGTAAATGTAGTCCTGTGGCCCAATTGTGAGCTTCAGGGTGGGGCAGTCTTTTCTAGAACTTCATCGAGCTCCTTTCTAGTTATGAAATTAATACATATCTAATGCAGACACCTCTAAAATCACCGCTAAGTGCAAAGACATGTAATCACACCAAATTAATCTGATAATAGTTACTGAGTATCTATCAGTGTGGGATTTCAGATTATTAAATAAACAGAACCAAACTCCGCATTTTCTACCTGCCGTGTTCACCTAATATACAGTCACTGTTTTTCTACCTTAAACTATATTCTGTGATCTGATTTTTTAAAATGACTGAATAGCTTTTTATTGTATTGATGTTACGGTTTATATCTGTGGTCATTGATGATAGAATGTAGTATCCTTTGATGGTTTCCAACAAGATTTCTTTATCTTATACCAGATGGCATTTCCTAGCTCTTGCCTGACAATTAAGGGATAATGTTCTGATTGTAGTAGTTGTTACATTTTCCTCCCTCCAGACCAATTAAGTTCTCATTTCATCTTTAGGGGTTCGCTGAAAGCAAATGCAACATTCCCGACCCCTTGTATTCTATTCATTAATTCTTGTCTTTGGCAAATATTGAAGAAATAGAGGTGATTGAGACACAAACCTTGTCTTCCATGGGTTTCATTCTGATGGAGCCCATGGGCAATATACAAATAAAAATAAATATATAATACAATAGCGAGTGGAGATAAGAATTAGTTAAATAGGTCTAGACTTATTACTATTAACTGGAAGCATATTTGTTATATTACAAACATTGTTATAACTGTCAGCAAAGTCTGGGTCACAGGCTGAGGTCACGCATGGTAGACCAAGGGGAGGAGCTCAAGAGCCCCTCTTCACCTTCAATATCTACACGCTTCTCGATCAGTCACTGATGGTCCTTCTGGTTTCCTCTTTTATCTACCACATAAAAAGACTATCTGATTACAAACTTGATGCCTGATAATTTCTAAGTTAGGTGGAGAACATCAGGCTTCCTTTCTAAAGGAGTCATTTTGTTTACAATGGCCCTGCCTTTGACTTGGTGCTGATTGTTTTTGCGGTTTTTCTTTAGTTGTAACCTTATCCTTTTCCTTTCCTTTTTTTTTTTTTTCTTTAAATCGATTTAGGGTTTATATTGAGATGGGCAGTGTTGAGTATTTAGTTTCTTTTTTTGATTGAGCACAATGATATTTATTATGTATTTCTGGGGTCAAGCAAATCAATAAAGGCGGCCAGCAAAAACCCGCCCTTCAGGAGGCTCGGGCTCACTGAATGTGTGTGGCAAAAGCTGGACCTTTATCTCTTAAGAAAAAGGGATGGATCCAGCCGGGCGCGGTGGCTCAAGCCTGTAATCCCAGCACTTTGGGAGGCCGAGACGGGCGGATCACGAGGTCAGGAGATCGAGACCATCCTGGCTAACACGGTGAAACCCCGTCTCTACTAAAAATACAAAAAACTAGCCGGGCGAGGTGGCGGGCGCCTGTAGTCCCAGCTACTCCGGAGGCTGAGGCAGGAGAATGGCGTAAACCCGGGAGGCGGAGCTTGCAGTGAGCTGAGATCCAGCCACTGCAGTCCAGCCCGGGATACAGAGCAAGACTCCGTCTCAAAAAAAAAAAAAAAAAAAAAAAAAAGAAAAAGGGATGGATCCCAATGCTACCTGATTGCTCTGTCAGACAACAGATGAAGAGAAACCCCTCCCAAAAGTTGTTATGGTTTCTTATTGGACTTTCAGATGTCTGTTCATAGATGAGCTTCTAATTAACCAGAAATCTGTCTCCCATGAGGTCAATAAACATCTGACACTTTTTCAGAAGTACATTTTGGAGTGACTTTCTGGTCATTTTAGAGAGCATTGAAACATAAAAGCATTCCGCTTTCCAATGGAAGTTCTCTTCTATTAGTGTCAAAGATGAAATCTCCATGATCCTTTACATGTTTCTAAGCAGCATAGCTAAACATCTCAAAGAATTTTCTCATTATTTTTCTGTAACTCAAACCTATGCAAGCTTAAAGGGAACAATAATGATATCTAGGATTGGCTTGTGTAGACTCAGATGGCTTTTGCATATTTTCATTACACATTTATTTAGTAATCAGAAGAAGTTATTTTGATTCTTGTATAACCAGTTCCTCAGCCAGAGTAAAGTCAGAATAAAGTGAACTATCAAGCATTATGAATACACCCCTATTAGAGGAAAATATCCTTTCAGTCCTATCTTTATGGAAAAGGAGTTAGGAAGTGCAAGTTCAAAACTTGGTAAGTCTGACCACTGTAGAATTTATTTCCTTAGTGTGGCATGTTTAAATTTTGGGGGGTTAAAAAAAAGGTTAAATCAATTCTGAGGGATTTTGTGTGCAGTCTTTCTGGAAGAGGTCTTTGCAAGTGTGAAGATCTTTCTAGATAATGTCCTTGAAATGGGTAAGGAGGGAAATGATAAACTGAGATGAGATCTTTCAGAAGTGCTAACAGAGCCTCAGATCAGACCGTCCGTGTTAAAACAGGACCTTGGGCTTCGTTTCAGCAGCTTTTGGATACCTTTCAATCTAGATATGTGAGATGTCTGGAGGCTTTCCGCAGAATAGTATGACTGTTTAGGTTCCCAGAAGCTTCCTTTAGCAGGTTAAGCAAGAAGTATATTCTTTAACAACCAAACCTCTTCCTCAGCCTTAATCCCCAGCCACGTTAAACACATGTTTCCGAACTTTGGATTTAATGCATATCTAAAGACCAGTTTTGTCAAGGATTTACTCTGTCTTCCTTGCGCTCTTTGAGAAACTTAGGCAAGTCCACACATATTTTTTATAACCTGCCTCACTCTTTACTATTGTCAAGCGTTTCAGCCTTTCATAAGGGAACCACTGTGCTCTCTCTGGATATCAATGTTACTGCTGTCAGTGAACTCAAGTCTATTTGTCCAATTACAGAATTTTCTCTGAGGCTGCTCACACCTGTAATGCCAACGCTTTGGGAAGTTGAGGCAGGAGGATCACTTGAGCCCAGGAGTTCGAGATCAGCCTGGCTAATATAAGGAGACTTCGTCTCTACAAAAATTAGAAGAATTAGTTGGGTATGGTAGCAGGAGGATCCCTTAAGCCAAGGAGGTTGAGGCTGCAGTGAGCTATGATTGTTCCACTGTGCTTTCGCCTGGGTGACAGAGACCTTGTCTCAAAAACAGAAAAAAAAAAAAAAAAAAAAAAAAGAAAAGAATGAACTCTCTCTAGATGCCTACAACGGAATATTTATGTCCGGTCAGTTATTGTTCCTTTAGCTTCCAGGTGAAACTAGTAGGGGCAGGAGATGAAAATTTATGTTTTTCCTGATAATAATAGTAATAGCCTCATGGATACTCATGATAGAAAACAGGATAAAAATTAAGAAGGAAATCACTCACACACATATCTCATACACACACGCTCATGATTTTATCATGCAGAAATAGTCATTATTAACATTTTGGCTTACTTTCCTCTGGTCTTTGTTTTAGTAATAATATTGACAGAGCATCTGCCATGTACTGAGTACTTTGCATCCATTGAGAGAGGTATTGTTATTCTAAGTTCCTAGAAACCACCATACCACATACAGACTAGAGGGCAATATGCATTACGTTCTTGCACATCTGCACACCATAGTCAACAGGCCCATAGACAAACATGCATGCATATTGTGTTCCTGTGTATGGGTTTCTCTGTACCTTATTATTATTATTTTTTTTTGAGACGGAGTCTTGCTCTGTCGCCCAGGCTGGAGTGCAGTGGCCGGATCTCAGCTCACTGCAAGCTCCATCTCCCGGGTCTACGCCATTCTCCTGCCTCAGCCTCCCGAGTAGCTGGGACTACAGGCGCCCGCCACCTCGCCTGGCTAGTTTTTTGTATTTTTTTGGTAGAGACGGGGTTTCACCGTGTTAGCCAGGCTGGTCTCGATCTCCTGACCTCGTGATCCGCCCGTCTCGGCCTCCCAAAGTGCTGGGATTACAGGCTTGAGCCACCGCACCCGGCCACTCTGTACCTTATTTTACTCAACATGCTGTTATAAACATTTAACCATGAAAATAGATAATCTTCAAACATAATTTTTGTTAAGGCATACTATTTCATGCTGTGGATATATCACAATATACTTAGTCACTTCCCAGTTGTTTGCTTTTTGGATTGTTGCTGTTGTTTTCAGTACGCTTGTTTATTCTACCAAATCAGAACCAAAATATCTATTTTCTGAGGCTTGAATATTTCCAATAAGCATAAAGGCCATTTTTTTTTGACTGCCTGCAAACCGTCTCTTATATGAGGTTACAAACAGGTTGTACATAAACAGACTTTGAATATGAACACTTCTAGAAAGAGGAAAGGGGGATTAGAACAACTCTAAAGGGTTGAAAGCCCATCTTGGAATCCAGAGCCAAGTCACACCACAACCCTTTCTCTCTCTTGACACTCTCCATTAATTCCATACACAAGTTTTTTCAGGTGGGGGTAACTTTATTTTGATAAAATTATAAGCTTTGAAAATACTTGTAGGATATTGCACTGCATTTAGTTGTCATATATCTTTATTCTTTAATCTGATCAGCTACTTTTCTGTATCTTTCTTGGTATCAACATGAGGAGCATAGGCCACTTATTTTGTAGAATGTCCTTCAGTTTGGGTTTCTCCAGTGCTTCCTCAAAATTAGATTCAGGTTATTCATTTTTGGCAGGAATACCAGTTGGTGTTTGCCCTTTCTGTGTATCGTTTCTGGAGACTCATGCTATCCATTGGTTCCATTACTGCTGATGTTAACTTTGATTCCTTAAATTTGAGGGTATATCTGCCAAGGTTCTCTACTATAAAGTTATTATTTTGCCCTTTGTAATAGATAATTTGTCAGGCAGTGTTTTGAGACTATGTAACTATCCTATTCCTCCTTGACCTTCTGCCCACTAGTTTTAGCATCTCCTATTGCTTGGACAGCTGCAGAATGGTGATTTTCTGACTTCATAATTCATACCCATTTATTAGCTGGCATTCTACTATAAGAAAAAGCTTTTCATTTTCCTTTATTTAACACAATTCTGGCACCAAAGCCCTCATTCCTGGTACCTTCATTTAATCACTCACATATAAACATTTATTAATATCGGTTTAGGCTCATGGATTCTTATTTTATTTGCTGGTTTATAATCCAGTACTATCATTTTTTTTTGTTTTTTTTTTAATGCACAAATTGTGCCCAGATTTGGCCAGTAGGAATCCACCAGGCTGGCTTCTGTGTTTTCTTGGCAGGCCCCCAATATGTTGTAAGTACTTTTACATGTTGTAAGTTCTTGTGGAGTTTACATTTTGGTAGAAAGTCAGAGAGGCCTTTGGTATCGTTCTATTTTTATTCATTGTGCTTGGTATTTCATGAACTCTTCCATCTGGAAACTTAAGTCCTTTTGTTCTGAAAAATATTAAAATAATTTTCCGTTTTCACTTGAATGGGCTTTCTAATTTTCTTATCTTCACTTTATTTTCATTTCTTTGTCTTTTTTCTCTGATTTCTGAGAGATTTCCTCAACTCTTTCAATTCTGCTGTTTAGATTTTTATTTCTGCTGTCGTGTTCTTAACAGCCTT
This sequence comes from Chlorocebus sabaeus, assembly GCF_047675955.1. Lineage (NCBI taxonomy): Eukaryota > Metazoa > Chordata > Mammalia > Primates > Cercopithecidae > Chlorocebus > Chlorocebus sabaeus. The sequence continues at coordinate 18,873,870 of NC_132926.1, read as the reverse complement.
ATCTGTTAATTTTAAATTAAAAACGATGTCCTGCTTGTGCTTCATTCCCATTAGCTTGCTGAAGATATTAATGAAACTGTTTCATTTGAAATTTTCATTTTCTATATAGTCTTTTTTCATGTTGCATATGTGTGTGTGCACATTGTGAGTGTGTTTTGCCTGCTTATTTTCTTCTTTCATGTTAGATTTCCTTAAATATCTGGTGATCCTTGATTTTCTGTTCGTTTTAAAAAAAATAGATGATTTTTTAGAGCAGTTTCAGGTTCATAGCAAAATGTAGCAGAAAGTACAAAGATATCCACCCCCTCCATCCACACACAGCCTCCTCTACTACTGACAGGCAGCAGGGTGGCACATGTGTTACAGTTGATGAACTTACATTGAAACATCATTGTCACACAAAGTTTACATTAGGATTCACTCTTGATATTGTATAATTTTGTCAAATGCGTGATGACATATATCCACTATTTTAGTATCATAAAGAATTGCCAGGTGCGGTGGCTCATGCCTGTAATCCCAGCACTTTGGGAGGCTGAGGTGGGCAGATCCCTTGAGGTCAGGAGTTCAAGAGCAGTCGAGCCAACATGGTGAAACCCCGGCTCTACTAAAAACACAAAAATTAGCTAGGTGTGGTGGTGGGTGCCTGTAATCCCAGCAACTCAGGAGGCTTAGGTAGGAGAACGCTTGAACTTGGGAGGCAGAGGTTGCAGTGAGCCAAGATCGCGCCATTGCACTCCAGTCCAGGTGACAGAGTGAGACCCCTGTCTCAAAAAGAACAGCAAGAAAAAAGAATGGTTTCCCTGCTCCCAAAAACCCCTGTGCTCCATGCATTATCCATTCCTTCCCCCGGCCCCTGGTGACCACTGATCTTTTTCCTGTCTCTATGATTTCTGCCTTTTCCAGAATGTTACATGGTTGGAATCCTACAATTCTGCTCATTTTCAAGTATAGGGCATCAAAGATTAGAAACTGAGAAAGAGAGAGTGGGTATTGTTAACTGTGAACATCACTCCAGGGTGACTTCATCAGCAATCTTATTAGGGTATCCCAAATATCAGTATTGTTAGGTTTTTCAACTTTGGCTAGTCAGAGAAGTCTTTTGCCATGTTCTGCCCAGATAATATAATTTGGAGTATCAACATTCTGGGTTCAGGCAGGGAAGAAAGGCTGGGTATCTCAAGTTTTGGTATGTAAGCTTCCTCTGAATTCCCCTGGTTTTGGTTGAGGATCACTGTCTTGGACTCTATTTTGCCTTCTCTGGCCCTCCATGCAGAGCGGAGGAGGGGATCTGTGTATTGAACTACTTATGAAATAGACGCTATCACTTTTCTAGTTTTCTTTTCTTTCTTTTTCTTTTCTTTTTTTTTGAGACAGGGTCTTGCACTGTTGCCTAGACTGGAGTTCAGTGGTGCAATCTTGGCTCACTGTAACCTTCGTCTCCTGGTTTGAAATGATTCTCATGTCTCAGCCTCCCTGGTAGCTGGGACGAAAGGCGTGCACCACCACACCTGGCTAATTTACTTTTCTAGTTTTTTAGTCTCATTATTACTCTATGTTCTATGAGGTATCAAATGCCCACAGGCTCCTGTGTACTTTGGGTTCTGATGTGTCAATGCATTTCTTCTTTAATCGCTCTACTGCCAGTTTAGAAAATTCTGTTTTCTAGGTCTGCTAAATCAGTTACCACTTAATCTGTTTTCCAGATCCCAAAATTTTATTTTCATTTTCTCTTCTGTTCTTTTTCCTGATGAGTTTATACCTTTTTCTTTTTCAATTCCTTTACTACTGACATATGAGATTTTAGGAGAAGAGATAATGTTTGTGTTCTATGTGCTGAATTTTATTGAAAATTTCCTGACACTTTTTTAGTGTTATGTGTTTATTCTTGTGATAATGAAGCACATTCTTGACCAAGAATTCATCTTCCTGCATCATTCATACAATTATAGAGTCAGAAGGGAGATAGATTTCTGTTCAAACAACTGCTCAACCAGTAGTACCTTTGTGAACCTGGTCAAGTCATTTCATTCTTCAAGCTTTAATTTCCTCTCTTGTAAAATGAAGATTAAACTGGTACTTGTCTCATATGGATGTTTTAAGAATTATCTGAGACAACAGGCACTAACGTACCATCATGATGGCTGCCATGAAGCAGGTGCTTGGGAAATGGCTGCCCTTTACCTCCTGTTCATCCTTCTGCCAGTTTAAGATGTGGACACAAAATGTTCAAAGAGTTGTGACATTTTCAGGAATTGAGCCTATTTCTGAAGTGCTGATTTTTGTAAGAGGGAATCTGTAGGTGTCACCTGGAAGTGGCCTTTTGACATTCAAAGTAGAGTGATCCAATCCACAGGTGAGGGGCATGGCAGTCCTGGTGCATTTATTCACTCATTCATTCACTCATGCAGTAATGAGTGCCCATCATATGGGGCATTTTAAAGTAAATATTATATGTCCTGTCAGCGAATCACTAAATACTTCAGGATCTCAAAAAAGGGACTTTCTTTCATAGTAAGACTTTGTAGAATTAACATGTTCTAGCTGGGCGTGGTGGCTCACGCCTGTAATCCCAGCACTTTGGGAGGCTGAGGTGGGTGGATCACCTGATGTTAGGAGTTCGAGACCAGCCAAGCCAACATGGTGAAACCCCATCTCTACTAAAAATACAAAAAGTTAGCTGGGTGTGGTGGTGGGTGCCTGTAATCCCAGCTACTTGGGAGGCTGAGGCAGGAGAATTGCTTGAACCCAGGAGGAGGAGGTTGCAGTGAGCTGAGGTCGTGCCATTGCAATGCAGTCTGGGCAACAAGAACGAGACTCCATCTCAAAAAAAAAAAAAAAAAGAAAAAGAAAAAAGAAAAAAAAGAATTAACGTGTTCTTTGTATTATCTAATATTCAATATATACTCCAATAGTTTTCATCATTATGCTTTTTTTCCCCCAAATAATTGCTCTGTTTATTGACTTGGTTTCCAGATGTGATCTATTTATTGTTTTTTGATTCTGAAATCTCAATTTTCTTTCAGCTTTTTCCCCCCTGGATCACTCTCTCTTCCTTTTTTTCCTCTGTGTATTTGCTTATTGAAGAAACAAGGTAATTATCCCATAGAAAAGTCCCGCATTCTAAACTTGGTCAATGCTTCCTCAAGGTGAGGATTGACTTGTTCTTTTAGTTCCAGTAGTCTCTGTAAGTAAGAAGGTAGAACTAAAGACACATTAGTTTCTGTGTAATTTCATTTTTTTGTTTTCGGAGAAAATATATTATAGGATGCCATGTAGTTTATGTGTCATCAGATCTTGTAATATGTCATGTTTCACTGTTAAGCTTTTTGTAACAGTAATATCAATCAGGATTCAGGTGGTGATGTTCTTATCCTTTCAGTGTAAAGTTTCCCATCAACAGTTTATTTAATTTTTTTATCATCTCTTGATGACTGGATGATTGTTATGAGTTGAATTGTGTCCCCTCCAAATAGACAGGTTGAAATTCTAAACCCTGGTAACTGAGAATGTAATTTTATTTAGAAATAAGATCGTTGCAGATAAATCAAGTTAAGATGAGGTCATTATGGTGGGCCTAAATCTAATATAACTGACATCCTAACAAGAAGAGGGAAACACCACATGGAGATGGAAACATGTGGGGAGAGGATCACATGATGACAGAGGCAGGGCTGGGATGACACAGGTAAAAGCCAAGGAATACCAAGGATTGATGGGACCATTGACAGAGGTGAGACAGAGACAAGACAGGATTGTATCTAGAGTCTCAGAAGGAGCACAGCCCTGCTGACACCTTGATTTTGGACTTCCAACCTCCAGAGCAATGACAGAATGCATCTGTGTTGTTTTGAGCCACTCAGTTTGTGTTGGTTTGTTATAGCAGTCCCAGGAAACAAATACAGTGACCATTACTTGTTTTGGTTATTTTATTGAAAGTTGAGAAATAGTGATTTTTGTATTCTATCAGTTTCTTTTCTCCATTTATTACCTGGAACTCCTCTGAATATAAATGTTTTCTATCCTTTGCTAAGGTTATTTTTGTTGCCTTGAAGTTTATTTACCCTAGATAGGCATAGTATATGCTGACCATTTTTTTTCTTTTTATTATAAAATTTCAAAGTAATAAGTTGGTGCTCTAGCAACCTTCAGGGATGTCCACTGAATTTATTTGTTTATCTTGTCTTTCCTTTCTTTCTGTTTTGAATATATTATGGACTTACAAAGGAAATAAGATATTTCCTTATTTAAAAGAAATGTCATTAATAAATTATTCTGGGCCCCTGGGCACAGTTGTAAATGAAATATAGGGTTCGTACCTCTCCCTTGAGTAAAATATATGCTAAGGAAAATCACCTTGTTAGGATGTCTAAGAAAATGCCTTCTGGTGCCCCAGTGAGTGTCTATCTAAGTTCCAATAAGCTCAAAGTTGAGTTTGGCTGAGGTCATTCTCTGAATACCAGTATAATATTGGGTATAATTATTTTACTACTTGTTCTTCAATTTGATAAATTTTATATCTCCTTGGAACTGTGACCATTATACCTGAAAGAGAATTAAACTTAGATGTATTGTCAGAAATTCTTCCTATCTCAAAACCATTATGAACTCTGAATAGAATCCTTCTTTTCATGGGGCCAATGAGCAGCAGGATAAAGAATTGCATAGTAGCAACTGGAGATTTGTGATTATTGCCACTTTGTCTTCAAAAACAAAAACTTGAGTATGAAAATTAGTGTATCTGAGGGAAAAGGACAGATTACTTCAAATTATAACTATCTGGGAAAATCCAATTGTATCCTCTTCACTGTGTTTCATCTCTCCTCGCTAAATTCAAGCTCCTCTAGAGCAAGACGGTGTCTAACTTATCATTATATCCCCCAAATGCTCAGTTTAATGTTTTCACAGAGTAGGTGCTCAATAAATAAATGAATTTAATTAGAATTCAATGCAATTAAAGTTCCTCAAAAGACCAATATACTTTAGACAAATTTAGAGCAATGAACAACCTCACGTGAGAAGATAGAATGGATCCAATTACGATAAAATGGATATATTAACTACATTCAAAATTATGTGGAAGTACAATGATAAAGAAGCTTACAATATAAAGAGGTTATGTTATAATGTAGCATCCCATTAGATAAAGAAAAATGGTAGGTAATATTTCAATATGAATTTGAAAACAAGAATATTTGGTGTGAGGGAGTGTGTGTGTGTGTGTGTGTGTGTGTGTGTGTGTGATGGGCTTTATCAGTCAGGATGCAATTAAGCAAAAAGAAACCATATAAAAATTTCAATGTGAGGAATCTAACATGGAGAACTGCTTACAAGGTTAGATTGCTGAAAAAGCTAGAAGGGAATACTGAGGTATCACAGAGACAGTAACTGTGGGACACAGCTACTTCACCTAAGAACGAGAAACAAAAGATGTGGCCAGGAGTCATCAGTGCCTCAGAGGAGGGCTCAGACCTCTGAGGAGAGAGCATTGCTTAGTTTTGGCTGGTACCTTTCGAAGGAGCTCCGCAGAAATGGTTCTGGGAGTGCTTTAAAAACCTGGAGGCTGGAAGTGAAACTAACTGCACTCTTCAGTACTATTGCTGGGGTGACACTGACACAAACTGCAAGCAAACTGCAGGTGAAATGTTCCTCTCCCTTCCTGTCCTCCAATCTCCCTCTAGTCAGAAATGGGAGGTGTGATAGACACAAAGAGGGGAGCAATAGACACCGGAGCTTACTTGAGGATGAAGGGTAACAGGAGCGTGAAGACTGAAAAACTATCATCTATCAGGTACTATGCTCACTACCTGGGTGATGAAATCATTTGCACACCAAAGTCTAGCAACACACAATTTACCCATATAACAAACCTGCACATGAACCCCCTGAACCTAAAATAAAAGTTGGGAAAAAAAACCCAAAAAAGAAATGTGAGGTATGAAGTCCCAGTCAAAGCATCACAAAGAATATGGAAGAGAGCTTTGAAGTTGGGAGACAAGAGCTTAAGCATAGTTGTATCAGGGAAGGAGATACAGACACCTGCTCTCACTCTTTATGTACTTCTGCATTGTTTGAACTGGGTCTATGGTGACTAAGCCTTACTTACTTTGTTGAGATATGATTCGCATACCCTTTTAAAGTATGCAATCCTGTGGTTTTTAGTATAGTCACAAAGTTGTGCAGTGACAACCACTATCTCATTCCAGAATATTTTCCTCAGCCCAAAGAGAAATTCCACGTCCTTTAGTTATCACCTCCTATCCTCCTACCCTGGCTACCCCCTGGCCTTAGGCAATCACTAACCTACTTTCTATATGTGTAGATTTATCTATTTTGGACATTTTACACAAATTGAATCGTATAATATGTGGTCTTCTTTTGCTTAATATATTGTTTTTAAGGTTCATCCATGTTGAGGCATGTGTAGCTACTTTATTACTTTTTTTTTTTGGACAGAGTCTCGCTCTATTGCCCAGGCTGGAGTGCAATGGTGCATGATCTCAGCTACTGCTACCTCCAACTCCTGGGTTCAGGTAGTTCTCCTGTCTCAGCCTCCTGAGTAGCTGGGATTACGGGCACCCACCACCTCGCCTGGCTATTTTTTGTACTTTTAGTAGAGATGGGGTTTTGCCATATTGGCCAGGCTGGTCTTGACCTCAGGTGATCCACCTGCCTTGGCCTCCCAAAGTGCTGGGATTACAGGCATGAGCCACCATGTCTGGCTGGTACTTTATTACTTTTTATGGCTGAATAATATTCCATTATATGGACATACAGCATTTTCTTTATCCATTTACCTGCTGATGGACAGTTGGGTTGTTTTTCCATGTTGGCTGTTATGAATAATGCTTTTATAAACTTTTATACACAAAATTTTGTGTGACCACATGTTTTCAATTCTACTTGTTATGTACTAAGCAGTGGAATTGCTGGGTCATATGGTAGCTCTATGTTTAACATTTTCAGAAACTACTAAACTCTTTTGCACAGCAGCTGCACCCTTTTCCATTCCTAGCAGCAACGTATGAAGGTTCCAATTCTGTACATCCACACCAAGGCTTTTTTGTGTCTGTCTTTGTGATCATTGCCATCCTCATGCATGTGAAGTAATAACTCATTAGGATTTCTTTCTAATAAATAAATAAAATGAAATGATACATTATTAGTAACCCTAGCATCTTCTCATGGGTTTGTTGACCATTTGTGTATATTATTTGGAGAAATGTGTCTATTCAAGTCTTTTACTCATTTTTTTCTGCAACAGGCCTTTGCTTTGTGGCCCAGGCTGGAGTGCTGTGGTGTAATCATGGCTCACTGCAACTTTGACCTCTCTGACTCAAATGATCCTCCCCACTCAGCCTCCCAAGTAGTTAGGACTACAGGTATGTGCCACTACACCTGGCTAATTTTAAAATATTTTGTAGAGATGGGATCTCGTCATGTTATTATTGCTCCTTTTTAAATTGAGTTGTTTGTCTTTATGTTCTTGAGTTGTAAGAGTTCTTTATGTATTTTAGATACCAGATCCTCCTCAGATATGTGATTTAAAATATATTCTAACATTCTGTAGCTTGTCTTTTCGCTTTCTTGATAATGTTCTTCGATGCACAAAAGTTTTAAATTATAATGAAGCCTAATTTATCTGTTTATTTTCTTTTTTTTTTATGTGTTTGGTGTCACAGTTCAGAATCCATTGGCTAATCCAAGCATAAAGATTTATATCTGTTTTCTTATGTTTCACAATTTTAACTCTCAAATTTAGGACCTTGATACAGTTTGAGTTAATTTTTGCATGTGGATATACAGTTATCTCAGTATAATTTGTTGAAACGACTATTCTTTTCCCATTGAATGACCTTGGCATGCTTGTTGAAAGTAAATGGATTTCTGAGCTCTAAATTCTATTCCATTGATATATATCCCTGTCTTTATGCTAGCACCATACAGTCGTGCTTTAGTGTAACTTTGAAGTAAGTTTTAAGATTGAGAAGTCTGAGCGCTACAACTTTGTTCTTTTTCAAAGTGTTTTGGCTATTTGGAGTGCCTTGCATTTCCATATGAATTCTAGGATCAGCTTGTCAATATCTGCAAAAAAAGGCAGCTGAGATTTTGATAGGAGTTGCACTGAATTCCATGTTTTACTTTTAGGAAAAACACGATTTCCATATTGACCAGAAAGTCTATGTTTTTCAAGATGCTAACTCTCTTGGTAATAGACATTTATTGTAAGCTGTATTAAATAAGCTCAGATTAAAATACAATTTTTTGTGTCTCTTTTTAGAGCACATAACATTGATAACTTTAAATTTATTTGGGTGCAATAAATATTTGTGTAATTTTGTGAAGACAGGAACTACGTCTAGTGCCGATCACTGTGTACCCAGGCTAAGCCTAGCAGCCTTTACATAGAGTATGCTCAAAGAATTGTCGAGAAATGGGAACATTTTCTCTAACAGGCCAGGGAACAGGAGCAGAAGGGTATGTGGTCTGATGCTGTCCAAGGCACCAGGATGCATTGAAAAAAACTCAGTTTGACCAGACACAAACGTACGCATGGTTTATGATTTCATTTATATGAACTGTTCAAAAATCTGGGGGTGGGAATACGGAGTGACTGTGATTGGCATGAGGTTTCTTTTTAGTTGATAGAAATATTCTAAAATTAGACTGTGGTGATGATTATTCTCTATAATTGTACTATAATTCATTCAATTGTACACTTAAAAACAAATTTTATGGTATGTAAATTATATCACAATAAAGCTGTCTAAAGAAGAACTCCAACCTGAAACTGAGGCCTTAACCAATTTTTAATTTTTATTGAGGAAAAAAATGCAGACAAGACAGGTCAAAGGGGGTGATATTTCACTGGCAAAAAAAAAATGTGGAGGTGGAATGATTGAAAGGGAGAGTGGAGCTGTACAAAGCAGCTGGGACTGAAGCTCACAAAAAAGGCGATGAGGGATCAAGGGCCAAGATTCCTGTAGGGAATAGGTCTATAAAAGGGCTTGGAATACAAAGTAGAGAAAGGACATGAGGTTGAAGAGAGACTTGGGACTGGAAGCTTAACCCCTCTGCCCAGTTCTTGACAGTGAAGAAACGAAGAAGGTCATGGTCTTGCTTTCCAGCGGTACTAGGGGGACCACATTTGAAATGCTCCGGGGCAGTGCTGGTCACCCTGGTGTGAAAAGACTGTAGCAACTGCCAGAGAAACGTGACAGTGTGAAAACCTTCCAGTTAGGAGTCATCACTTCGCCATTCACCCTTGTCAGCCCAGCTCCTGGGATGGCTCGGAAGGAAAAGAAATGATCGATAGTGGCCCCTGACAGGCTACAAGGGAGAAACTAAATGTTCGACAAATGGCTGCAGGTCGTGTTGGTCAGGCTCTCTGACTCCCAGTCCTGCTCTTGAACTTTATGATGGAGAGTGTGCCTCTCTCATAGTCTCTAAGTCTAAATCACTTGCACAGCCTGGCAACATAGGGAGAACATGTCTTTACAAATAATGAAAAAACTAGCCAGAAGTGGCGGCTCGCATCTGTGGTCCCAGCTACTGGGAGGGCTGAGGTAGGATTGCCTGAATGGGGGAGATGGAGTGAGCTGTGGTTGTGCCACTGCACTTCAGCCTGCGCAATGGAGTGAGACCTTGTTTCAACGAATAAATAAATAAAAGCAAAATAAATCACAAGTGAAGATCTTCTGCTTTGATACTTTTGTTCCCTTGAAGCTAAAATGGACTTGGCCTTCAAATGTAGTTTTGTTTATTTATAGCGTCAGCTCTCCCAGCGTTCTTTAACATGAGTGATTGCCAGGAACTATGCTAAGATCTTGCCAAGCGTCCTCTCACCAACTTGAAGAGCGAGGGACTGTTAGCGCCACTTTACAGATGAAGGTCTAATCTCAAACATGGATTAACTTGCTGAGATCACACAAGTAATAAGTGGCAGAGGTGGGGGCTTCAACTTGGGTGTGTCTGAAGCCAAGGGCTGTTCTCCAGGACACTTTCCTGTCCCCTCTTTCCAAATATCTACCTATGATGTGAATCCTTATACAGAAAAGTGGACCAGCAATTTTGCCCTCTGCTAACCAGTTGAGTAGTAGGGATTGCCAGTTGATTTTTTGGCAAAGGCTGGCACAGTGCTGGGAGTTGGGGCTGGGCCTTGTCACAGCAGTCTGCAGCCCTCAGATGCTCTGGGTCCAGCTGGTTAGCACCAGCCAGTCAGACAGCATTTTCTAACACTGATTGCAGCTGTGTAGACTTGGCAGCTATGTCAGGCTCCCAAAATAAAAGCTTAAGGGTCTTTTATTTTGTTACCAACTGGCCTGGTTTTGATACTTACTGGGAACAACTAGGCATTTGAGTGCTGGGTTATATGAGCTCAAGTTACCCACTATGCTTTCAGATTATCGCTTAAACAATCACATGCGTGAAATTTAAATCTAGCTCTTGCACCTCAATTCAAACCAGAATGTTATATTAAAAACCTACAGGCTTTGTTCAATCTTGGAGAGACTTTAATTCCCAAGGGGAAGAAAGAGTCCCAGTGCACCTCAGTTCTCCCTAAGGTGATGGTGAGGATTAAATAGATGGCATCATTGCCATTTTACAGATAAGTTGGATCAGAGGGTTTTCTATCTTGAGTGTGCCTGGCACCTTATTTTACATGCGTACATACTCCACTGAAAATCATTGTTTATTGGTTGAGTCACCGTATAGTTAGGAAATGGGAAAAGGAAATAAAGGTATGATTTATGTAGTTTTAGGTGTACCCTTGTTTCCACTCTGGTTCACCATCCTGGGGACGTTTTCCTTTCTACTCTCTGTCCAAGTGTTGAATTCCTGCTACCCTGTGAGAGGATGACTAATCAGAAATGACCTCTGGGGTTATCTTGAACTCGAATGGTGCAGAGGTACCAGCTGATGGCGTGGAGCCTACAAATGAATGTGAGAAGCAACAGGTCTCCCCCGGCCAGTCTCCCTTAGAGGAACCCCACAGGAAGGCAGTGAGATGAAAAGCCAGGTATGGACCCTGTGGCAGGGAAGTGTCCAATGTCATCATTAGGTCAGAGAGTTGCACCTCCTTGCTATTCAGCTATTTCAATGACATTTTTCCCACTTGATTTCTTCTTCTTTCTATAAGATAATTCAGTGTGGAATGAAACTCAGATCGGAATCTGATTTGAACAGAGGTTTTATTATAAGTGGTATTTGTGTTCTTTATTCTCTTTATTTTTATTTTATTGTTTTAAATTTATGTTTACAGTCAGCACAATAAGCCCACTTTTTGTGTTCTTTAAAGTGTAAGTTTTTTTCATATATTGTTCAATGTCGTAAATGATTTATAGTTATGAAAACTACATTTTTTAGTCATAACCTTTCAAGCCTCCTTGGGAAAACAGCTGCACTATTGTTTTAGACCACACGAGGGCAATGGTGTCACGTGTAAAAGATGCTCGCCTGCTGCTTTCTGAACAGATGGCACATTTGTTAGACTTCATTGGATGTATTTTTCCTTTATTGAAGCACAGGGGAATTTCGCATTTGCAGGTAGAATGGGGAAAGACAGTTAAAATTTTATACCATAGTTTTATCTCTTTGTTTATGCTGATAACGGTAGCAAAGGCAGTTGATTTATTCTCTTTTTTGCTGTTTCGAGGGACTGGTGTGCTAACAAGCTGAGGTCAGCATTCATTACCACAGTGACCCTGGCAGAAGATGCTCTGTTGATTTTGCATTTCACTGAAAATGTCACAAAGATAATACATAAACCTGTCTTTCCCCCCAAACCCTCCAGTACCCTTTCGATATGATTCTGATTCTGTTGCTCCTATTGGATTATCTTTGTGATTGATGTTTCTCCACGCCTATTAAGTAGGGAGACTACAGCCAGCTTTCTCTGAGGATACCTTGTGTGACCTTACTTACTCCGTGGTCACAGAAACTCTGAAGTGTTCCTTTCACAGATGGGCTTAGTCCTGCTGGGTTCCTAATGTCCCCAGTCTCTTTGGGTTCTGGAGGTCTTCACTTAGAGCTAACCAGTCCACTCTTCCTAAGGTAGAATAATGCAGGGGTTACACCCAAAGGTAGACGCTACTAGCATCTTTTCTATGGGAATATTTGGTTTGCCGTGGTATACTGGCCTGTCCATTTTTTAAAAATTACTTTTCAACACTTAAGTGCAAAGAATTCTCATTAAAGATCTAGGTTTCTTGCTTTTCTTGAAACATCGGACAGCATGGTATTTGTAGCCTGAACATCCCCTGGTGACAATCAGCAGAGCCACCTTCTTTGTGGCTTTATGCAGTCACTGCACACACAGATCTTCCCTTTTGTTTTCCTGACACTAAGGGAGGTGCCCTTTGTAATCACGTTTGTACTGTTTTCGTTACAATAAAAAGGAAAATGAGAATTTAATACCCATGCCCGTCTCGAAGGAGAAAAAAATAGAAAGGTATAGTAGGAGAGCCACATGTCTCAAGAAAAAAAAAAAAAAAGATCCTAAATGTAGACCTGCCTGCTGTAGCACTTAGAGAAATTGCCTAGCCTTGCGGGCATTCGATTTTCAGCACCTGGGAGAGCTTCGTCTTTAAAAGTGGGCTGGCCTGGGGTTGTCCTTGGTTAAACCCCAAGGACACTTGAGAGTCCGGTGATCTTTTATCCTGATGGTTCAATGGGGATAACCTCATTTAATCTTACAACAACCTGCGAGGTAGTCACTGTCCTATATGGGTACACTGCTTAGCGCCATACCGGGCACGCATCCAGAGGTCGACCACGCCCTTTTTCTTACCTTTATTTTGGAAGCAGTGGGTTTTAAGGTTGATGCTCCTCGGAGCCTCCTAACCATCCTTCGTTTGGCAAGTTGCAGATACACTGCCTGACTACGCTGGGAGAAAGAAAGGGTTAAAGAAGGAGAGCAGGAGGGGAAAACCCTTTGGATCGTGGGCTCTGACCCAGACGCGTCTCCATGGCCACTCTGCAGCCTCGCAGTGGCAGCTGAGCTGCACGTAGCTGGAGGAGGCTGCAGGAACCGACAGGAAATCCATTCTTGTTCTGCAGATACGTCGGCAAAACGCCCAAAGCAAACAGCAGAGGAAGTTTGCTTTAGTGGAGACAAACTCACAACTTTGCTCTTTCAAAGCCTCTGTTTACAAGTCAAAGCCCAGGCTCAGTCGGGCTTTCTTTCCACACTCACCTCCAGAGGTGCTGCCTGCGGGCCTTTCACTACCAGAGACCCGCAGCGCGGCCTGTCCGGGATAAGCCGGTGGCTGCGGCTCCAATGCGGAACCGGTTCTCCAGCCGCTAAGGAGCCAGGGCTGCTCACCCCGGGCCTCCTGAGGTTCAAATTTGGGAAACGGAGAGATGGGGCGCGGGGGAAGCCCTCGGATCTAGTGAGCCCCAGAGCTGAGCATCACGCGCAGAGTGAGGTGACTCAAAAAGGAAATTGGCAGGTGCTGGCCTTGGGTAATTTCCCAGTGCCCAGAAGTGCTAAACCACGCTGCTCAAAGAATAGAAGCCACCAAAATATCTCTGAGTGGTGGTGCTGGCTCTGTCACCTGAACTGTGTCCAATGTTATACCTGAATTGGGTGTATCTGTTAGCTTAAAATAAGATAACCACTGTAATAGCTAGAGTCTGGAATAAAAATATGTTACCTAAAGGTGAAGTTTGGTGAATTTTTCAAAACAATAGCACAGATCTTATGTAACTTTATATTCCAATAAAATCTTTCCTGTGGGGGAAGTGAGTAAGATGGTGCTTTCAGCTGATTAATGGGAGAACAGGCCCAGTGGTACCAGAGAGAGAACATGGAGACTGGGTGAGTGGCTGACTCTCTTGCCCTTGAGAGGCTGAAAGCAAAAAAATCTCAGATAAGGTAGAACCGTGGTCAAAGCCAACGGTTCTGGGGACAGCTGCATTAGGTTTTGAATCCTGGCGGTGATGCTTTCTAGCTGGGATGTTGAGAAAATCACATACTCTCTTTAAAACTTAGTTTTCCATTGCTGAAAAGGGGATGGAGAGAGAGGTTAAGCACTTCCTCAAGGTTACACAGGGGGCAAATGACAATGCTGACATTCAAACAGAAATGTTTGATTTTAAAGCCTGCACTTTTCACTGCATACACTTCAATTGATTGAAAACTACAGCCCACCTCCCCAACCCTTGGAGCCCACCCTCCTTTAGATTTAATCTCAATGCGGATCTCGAGCTCTTAGATCTAGGGCATTCCATCTTTGCTGCTTATGTTATGATGGCTCAGTTCAGGAACCTCCCGTCTTTCTGTCTATTCAGGTTTTCCAATTCCTTTGTAATCTGACCCCGGTGTTTTTCCAACTGAATCTTCACCTCTTCTCCACTATAATTCCTAGTTAATCTTTGTGCCTTTTCATGCCTTTTTTTCAGGCCGTCCGCACTTTCTGTGATACCCTTCCTTCTTTTTTTCTGCAAAAGTTGGTGTGGTTCTCTGCCCCTGCATTTCTCTAAACTATTTGTTTCTAGAGTGTGCCTTGTGGGGTTCAGTGGTCAAATAAGCTTGGAGAATGGTTGGGTTTTTTAAATGGAGTTTTATGCTAATGTGTATTATAAGTTCCTCGAAAGATGCGATTGCATGCAGGGTTTCTCAAACAATTTAAACCTAGGAATTTAAAACTCCCTCTTCCTCCCTCCCTCTTCTATTCTTTTTTCCTCCCTTTCTCCTTCTCTTTCTTCCTCCTCCCATCCTTTTTTCTTTTCTTTTAAAATATTTCATGGGGCTACAATGCCATACTACGTGTTTTGGAGGATACAGCTCTACTATAGTTATGGTTACTGAATTCCTAAGTGATGAGCCTAAGGCCGTACTTGAGGACTAATTCTATTCCTAGGTAGGGTATGATGACGGCATCAATGAGTTCTGATGATACTTCTGATAACTCATAGTTTGCATCTATAACTATGCTCTTTCCGGCTTGCCTAGTAACCAAAAGTCTGTCTTGTAAGGCATTCCAGTAAGTGCATTCCCGCTTCGGGCTCCTGTACATTTTCTAATTCCTTTGGCCTGATTTGTCATTCCAAGGTCTGGCATCCTACCCAGACCCCAAACTGGACTCTGTGTTGCTAGTTTCCTTTCATGACATGGCTTACATTGCTACCTGTGCTCTCTCAGTTTACCTTTCCTGGTGGCCTGTCTCAGTATCCCAATCCTCATTATTGGCTCTATGCCTTTCTGCTCCATCCTAGCTCTTTGTCAAGTATTTGATCTGGTTTAGTTGTTGAAGAGTTTAGGCTCTTGGGCCAAACAGTTCCAATTCCAGTTCCACCATCTGATAATTGTAAACTCTGGAGTATGTTACTTCACTTTGGACCTCAGCTTTTTCTTTTTTTTTTTTTTTTTTTTTTTTGAGACGGAGTCTGGCTCTGTCGCCCAGGCTGGAGTGCAGTGGCCGGATCTCAGCTCACTGCAAGCTCCGCCTCCCGGGTTTACGCCATTCTCCTGCCTCAGCCTCCGGAGTAGCTGGGACTACAGGCGCCCGCCACCTCGCCCGGCTAGTTTTTTGTATTTTTAGTAGAGACGGGGTTTCACCGTGTTCGCCAGGATGGTCTCGATCTCCTGACCTCGTGATCCGTCCGTCTCGGCCTCCCAAAGTGCTGGGATTACAGGCTTGAGCCACCGCGCCCGGCCGGACCTCAGCTTTTTCATCTGTTAATAAGGGTAACTCACTCATACAGTCCTTATAAGGATTAAATGACAAAGTGCATGTGATGTGCTTCTAATAACATGTGGCACAGAACAAGAGGGCAATAACTATCAGTTGTTATATTACCTAAGTCTCAAAGGCTTCTTTGATCAGTTTAGCCCACACTGAGCCCTCTGGTCTCTGAATATTTTGTACTTGGTATCTCATACTTAGCACGTGTTGCTGCATGTGACTTAGTTATAGTGTCCCAAGCTAGATTTGGACTTATTTTTTTTCAAAATTATAGATAATTTCATATATACCCATTAGTAGAGAGAATAGTAGCATGGATCCTCCTGCAGTTGTCATTGAATTGAGATTTTTGTGATAGTTCTTTTTTACTTTGCTCTACTGTTAAATGTATTATTGGTCCTCACACAGGTGACAGGGAATTGGCCCTGACTGAACAAGAGCTACCCACCGTGTATGAGGCTTCATATAAAGAAGTGTCTGCTCAGCCTCTCTTGGAATATGGGACCACCACAAAAGTCTCTGTTTTTTTCTAAAGTATGGGGAGATGGAAAAATGGCACCCTCCCATATGGCTTCTGGAGAATCCACTTCACTTTCCAAAACTTTATTCTCCTGTCTCCTCTTGTCAGCTCTTCAAGGCTTGAATTGTGTGCAATTCACTTTTTTTTTTTTTTCCAGACAGAGTCTCACTCTGTCGCCCAGGCTGGAGTGCAGTGGCGCAATCTCGGCTCACTGCAAGCTCCGACTCCCGGTTTCACGCCATTCTCCTTCCTCAGCCTTCCTACAGGCACCTGCCACCGCGCCCAGCTAATTTTTTGTAATTTTGGTAGAGACGGAGTTTCACTGTGTTAGCCAGGATATTCTCGATCTCCCGACCTCGTGATCCACCCGCCTCGGCCTCCCAAAGTGCTGGGATTACAGGCGTGAGCCACCGCGCCCGGCCGCAATTCATTTTTGTATCCCTAGCCCCTAACAGAACTCGGTGCAAAATAATCTTTGAATGATTGTCTTTCCATTTTTGCTAAAGTTTTATTAGAACTGTTTTCTAGTGTCAGATGTGAATCCCAGTTCTAGACCTAGAGGCTTAAGGCTGCAGACTAAAGAAGACAGATCTCAGAGTTAAATCTCTCTCTTTTCCACTCTCTCTCTTTTGTGCTAGGTGACTGACATCTGAAGACACAGCATATTGACTTCTTTTAAGATGTTGAAACAAATAAAAACTATGTGCAGGAGGAAACATGATCCTACATTTATTTGTAAGGCATCAGACAATGTCTCAGGAAACAGATGTTTTGTGCTGTAATTCCTCTTGATGGCACTGGAGCCTTAAATATCATTGCAAGTCCAGCCTTTCACATTCTAAATCCTATTATCTAGGTTAGCTCATCTGTATTCAAAAGATCAATGTTGCATTATTACAAAGATCCTTTCAAGTGTAAAAAGGATGGCACTTCATTACAGAAAGTAAAAGAAACTAATCAAACTTTCTTGGTGAAATCATTGACTTTTTTAAGTAAAGGGCAAATTTAAGAATTTGAAAGTCCGAGATGCGAGAGAACCCAGTGGTTTAGGCTCACTCTGGCATGTGTCTGGTTGTAGTGTGTGGGTCTTGGATAACCCAAAAGAGAAAGAAGATTTCTTAAAAAGGGTATCAATGCTCCCAGCTGTTTTCATTTCTTCTGTCACCGCTTGGTTGTGTATCTTGGAAAAACAATGTAGTTCTGGTGGGAAGACTCAAGGAGACAATCTGTGCTATGTGGTATACTGGCAGTATTTGTGCTGACCTGGTTAATAGAAATTGTTAAGAAAACATTGGTAAATATTATTTATACATGGTGTTAACTATTCTGAAAGAATAGGCAGTTCTTGTTTCTTTTCATTGCAGTTGGCATTCTCTGGGTTGTGTATTCACATACAGGATGTTTACTGGGAAGTGCTTTTGGGATTGGCACCCGTGGAAGGGAGGGGAAGAAAACAGGATGGTGTAGAGGGAGAAGGGGAGTATGGTGCATGCCCAAGGATATATATACACAAGGACGAGGAACTCTGGAGCCAGAATGGCCTTTCAGAATTCTCTTCCCTGAGGGGCAGACAGTGTGCCCGACAGTCATTGTGTTGTAAGAGAACCACCTTGGAAAAGGAGTTTGACGTTAGCAAGGCATTGCTGTTTAGCTGGGGCAATCTCCAAAGGAAGATGGTAGCTAAGGACTATTTGCTAGCAGCACTCCTAGCAGCCTGGGTAAAATTCCTTTTATTTCTCAAAGAAGAATCTGGGAAGCACATCACAGTCTCTACTGCTCTTAATATCTTAAAAGAAAATGCTCATTGATCACTTTCAATGTCATAGGACTGTGGTAGGTACTGGGGCTTATTGTGGTGAATGAGAAACAGTCCTTGCCTTCAAGGTATTTATCATCAGCCTCTTCTTGCTAAGATTTGTTGATTATTACGATATTCCAGGCACAGTTCCAAAGAGTCTACTTGTATGAACTGTTTAAACCTACTAAGCCATATGAGATACTTAGAGTTCTTATCATCATTTTATAGATGGAGAAACTGAGGCACATGGTGAAGAAGTTTGGGGAAGGCTCTTTTCAGAGTCCTGATAGCCTGCTTCTATATTGCTTCCCAAATGTTGCCATTTCTGTAAGATCAAAACCATTCTTTGTATTCTGGTCACTTGTATCTGAGTTAACTATAAAATTTGCTTACTGACATATATTTAGCGTGGCTATTATGGTAAAGCTGCCCTGTCCAATAATAGTAGCCAGTAGCCACATAAATCTATAGAGCACTGAAAATGCAAATAGTCCAAAATGAGATGGGCTCGTAAGGGTAAAATACACACAAGATTTCAAAGACGTACTGTGGAAAAAATATGTAAAACATTTTTTTGTATGTAAAAATATAAAAGCTCATCTTTTTTTTTTTACTTAATTGCATGTTGAAACGACAATATTTTGGATATATTGTGTTAAATAAAAGTTTATTTTAAAAATTAATTTTAACCTGTTTTTATGTTTTAATGTTTTCCTTTGGAAATTTAAAATTACATACATGGCTTACATTTGTGACTTGCATTTTATTTCTATTGGACAACAGTGCTTTAGAGTACCTGAGATTTTTCCAAATGGGATGTATTTTGCTCTTAAATGCAGAGAAAGTCGTTATTTACTTTGGTATTGGGATCAGGTTCTTTTGATATGCCTCATTTAATTTGTATTTATTAATAAGGATTCTATCCATCGGATAGCCACTACTTGCTGGTTGTTTAGTGATTGTTGAAAACTAGTTAGAGGCAGGCTGAGTGAGATGAATTAAAGTTCTATTGTTGCAGGGGAACAAGGTCATCAACTTGAGATTAATCAACGGATTTCAAATCACCAGGAAGGGATATTTTACCCTCAGCTTTACAGTTTCAGCATGTAAATTGCTGTTTAGAGGAGAGCCTGTAAAATCAATCCAGCCTTTCTCCTTTCAGAAATTAAAAGCAATTTATTTTTGTTTTTGGCAAATCCTGGAAAGCCGTCGTACATCCAGCTCCTTCTCCCTGACACCAACTGTGTTGCCTGTTTTTTAGGCCTTTGAATAAGGAGGTGAGAAATTCGGTGCTTTTTGGGTCCCACAAGATTTGGAGGAAACCCCTGTGGTCCCTGTTGGGGAGCCCATCTGTCCCCACCTGGTACATTTTACTTCAAATGAGTCAGAAGCTCCAAAGCTAAACTTGGCCAAAGTAGCACATGTCATGTGGACTCCACCCAGAGCCATATAAATCATCCCCGGATCACACCAAACTTGGCCTCCAAACTGGGCACAGGTTTTCCAATCTGGTCCTAGAGTTTGCCAGAAGGCAGGAGGACCACAGGGATGTGTGGGATGTATCTGGCTTTTATCCCAACTTCTGTGGTTAGTGAAGCTTGTCTGATCTGGGATGGGGTATAAACACAGCCGTGTACTTGAAAGACACCAAACCACCTTGAAGGGTCGTTTCATCCAAAGTCCTGCAGAGAACACCTCTATACATAGCTGTGTAAGCAACTATTCAAGATCGAGAGATGATCTGTAAATATATATCTATATCTATATATCTCAGGCATCCCAGTTGATTGCCGTCTCAGTACTTTTTAATATCAATATTTTGATGATAAACCCAAGCTGAATGAACTTTGACTTCTTTTTGAATAGATATATAGAGGCTGCCTTATTAGATAAACTGACTCTTGAATAAAACAACATTGTGTTTTGTTTATCTGATTTTTAGGACAGGCTCTTTTCAAAGTTTTGTTGTTGTTTTTAATGGAGAAGAACAATAATGATCAACTTTCTTTATCACATCTTTTTCTCCTTGGGTCAATGCAATTTATTTTCCAGTTTTCAAGGAGGTGCACTCTGCTATATGGCATTTGTCTGATTTGTGAAATAACCTATCTTTGTGGGGAGAAGACTCGGAAGGGTTGTTGGCATTAATTTTTTCTCAAGCTGTACCTGGACCTCCTCCCCGCTCCCCCTACCAAACAAACTGCCACCTCTACATGAGAGGAACATCACTCTCAATCTATTCTCCTTTCTGCTCTTCATAACACCACAAATGAGTAATTCGTCTGAAAATCAAATAAAAGTATTTGTGGAAACTAAGGAACAGAGCTTCCCAGGAGCTTCTTAGTAAAATGAAAATCACTGCTTTGAGTAAGAAGCATTCTTCATTCTGCCCAGGCAGCAAGGCAGCTGTGTAGGGGTTCAGGATTTATTAGCTGTGCCTTTGGGATGGTTACTTAACCTCTCTGTGCCTTGGTTTCTTCATCTGTGAAAAAGGAATAAGACCATATGTTACAGAGTTTTATGAGGCATAAATGAGAGAATATTGTGGAATGATGAGCACCGTTTCTGAATTGTAGTGAGTTATCAAACGTGAGAAAGTAGGCATCAAGGTGGTAGTGAAGGGTCATCTTTACCGGTTTTTTTTTTTTCCTCTGGGTTGAATGAATTTAATGAATCTTAACTTTTAAAAATTGATATATAATAGTTGTACATATTTTAGGGGTACATGTGATATTCTGATGCCCGATTACAATGTGTAATGATCAAATCAGGGTCACTGAGATATCCAGCACCTCAAACATTTATCTTTTCTTCCTTTAGTCTTAAAGTTTTTCCACAAAGTTATTTGTTTAAGGCTGGGTATGGTGGCTCACACCTGTAATCCCAGTACTTTGGGAGGCCTAGGCAGGTGGATCACCTAAGGTCAGGAGTTCAAGACCAGCCTGGGCAACATGGTGAAACCCCATCTTTACTAAAAATACAAAACTTAGTCAGGTGTGGTGGCAGGCATCTGTAATCCCAGCTACTCGGGAGACTGAGACAGGAGAATCACTTGAACCCACAGCCTGGGCGACAGAGCAAGACTCCATCTCAAAAAAAAAAAAAAAAAAAAAAAAAGAATAGCTACAGCCTGGAATAGCTTGAGACAAGCTGGGTATCTGGGTATCTGTCTTTCCATGAGGCCTCTGCATGTGGCTAGCTTGGCTTTGTCAGTATTCCAAGATGAAAGAAGTGAAGGTCACCAGTATCTTAAAGTCTGGGCCCAGAAACTGTCACAGGGCCAGCTATATCCTATTGATCAGAGCAGTCATAGAGCCTATCAGATGCAAGGGGAAGGGATATAGGTTTTTTTGTTTTTGTTTTATTTAAAGTTTGAATTTTAAATTAGGGCCTTTGTCACCCAGGCTGGAGTGTAGTGGCGTGATCAGAGCTCACTGCAGCTTCAACTTCTTGAGCTCAAAGTTTTCCTTCTGCCTCACCCTCGCAAGTAGCTGGAATTATAGGCACATGCCACCATGCCTGGTTAATTTTTTCTGGTTTTTTTTTTTTTTTTTTTTTTTTTTGTGAACACACGGTCTCACTTTGCTGCCTAGGTTGCTCTTGAACTCCTGGGCTCAAGCCATCCTCCTGCCTCAGCCTCCCAAAGTGCTGGGATTATACAGGCATGAGCCAACGTGCCCAGGGCTGGTTTGCTTTTTTTTTTCTTTCTTTCTTTCTTTCCCTTTCTTTCTTTCTTTCTTTCTTTCTTTCTTTCTTTCTTTCTTTCTTTCTTTCTTTCTTTCTTTCTTTCTTTCCTTCCTTCCTTCCTTCCTTCCTTCCTTCCTTCCCTTCCCTTTTCCTTCTTCCCTTCCCTTTTCCTTCCTTCCTTCCTTCCTTCCTTCCTTCCTTCCTTCCCTCCCTCCCTCCCTCCCTCCCTCCCTCCCTCCCTCCCTTCCTTCTCTTCCTTCCTTCCTTCCTTCCTTCCTTCCTTCCTTCCTTCCTTCCTTCCTTCCTTCCTTCCTTCTCTTCCTTCTTTCCTTCCTTTATTTCCTTCTTTCCTTCCTTCTTTCTTCCTTTCTTTCTCTTTTTCCAATCAGCCTACATCATGCTTTGAGGATACAGGTTTTGATGCATAGATGCATCAGGACAATTTATGGCCATCTGTCCCTCCACTATGGGCTCTGCTGATGCTAATGTCTAAAGTCACCTCTTAAAACATGGCTAAAAGTGTTCAAAACAGGAAACAGAGGCTATAAGGTTATTAGAGAGGCCAGCAGATTTCCTTTTTCTTCTGGTGGTTGTTATTGCAATTTATAATCTCCTAATAGCTTTCCTAATAGCTGTCACCCACTGCGGGCCCCTCATAAACTTAGCATCCACCGGACTCTTCACATCTTTATTTCATCAATTGTTATTAGGCTGCTGTTTCATATTTGTATAAATTCCTTTTTGAGTCAAAAGGCAGAATTTGATTTTTGTTAATAGAATTTTCATCCTGTTGGTTTAAGCTGGTTATTGTTTTGATAGCAGTTGCCTTTAGGATGTTTGAAAAATGTATTCATAGCTCAGATGGAGTTTGTGGCTTTGTTTGCTCTTGCCAATTCACTGCAGCAAGAGTAAACTTCCAAAAACTCAAATATGGCTGTTGACCTCTGCATCAAACCCTTCAGAGGTCCAAGGTGTTGTCCTCAGCAAAAAAATCTGACTTTTATGCATAAATTATAGCCTCCTGACTATACTGTCACGTTCACTTTTTATTGTGGAGGGAGCAGCAACACGATTCCTTTTATAATTTTCTAATTGTTGATGTAATGGAACACAATAAAAAATTAATCTTATATCGAGCAACCTTTCTAATTCTTTTTCTTTGTTCTAGCTGTTTTTCCACAAAATAGTCTGGAGTTTTTATGGGCACAATGCCATTGCCCATGAGTAATAAGTTATTTTTTTTTCCTATCTAATAGTTTTGTGTTTTATTTTTCATTGAGTTGTTTGCCCTTGAGTTCGATATTGAATAGAAGCAGTGGTTGAACAACCTTGGCTTGTTTCTAATTTGAAAGGAAACACTTCTGACTTTTCATCATTAAGTATTCTGTTTGTTGTAGGTTTTTGTTTGAAGATACTATTTATCAGATTAAAGCAGTGTCTTCCTTTTTCCTAGTTTGTTACTTTAGTTTTAAGGCCTGAGTGGATATTGCATTTTAGAAGGTGGTTTATTTTTCCGAATTAATTGAAGATCATAATTCTTTTCTTTCTTTTAATTGGTAATATGGTAAATTGCAGTAATACATTTCTAGAGTTAAATCCACTCTTTATTCCTTTTTGTTCCTGAGTAGTATTCCATTTATAGATTTGTCACAATTTGCTTATCCACTTATTTGTTTATGGACATTTGAATTGTTTGCAGTTTTTGGCTATTAAAAATAAACTGTAGGAATATTTATGTACACATTTTTCTGTGGACATATGTTTTCATTTTTCTTGAGTGAACGCTGAGGAGTAGAATGTCTAGATCATATGGTAGGTGCATGTCGTGTTTTATGTGTTAAAAAAAAATGCCAAACTATTTTCTCAAGTGGTTGTACTATTTTATATTTCTATCATAATACATGATAATTCCAGTTGCTCCACATCCTTGTCTTTCATTGGTATGGTTATCTTTTAAATTTTAGCCATTCTTTTGTGTAATGATATCCCATTATGATATTAATTCACATTTTCCTAATGACTAATGCTGTTTTCCATCTTTTCATGTGCTTATCGGCTACTTGTATATCTTCTTTTGTAAAGTGTTTATTCAAAGTTTCTGCTCATTTTAAACATTGGATTGTCTTTTTTTTTTCCTTAAAATTTTTTTTCTTTTTAAAGACCATCCATTTGGCTAAGAAGGTTATTTGTCTTCTTATTATCAAGTTGTAGCATTCTTTATATACATTCTGGTACAGGCTGCAAGTTCTTTATGTGTTTGGAATTTTTTTTCTAGTCTGTGACTTGCTTTTTTGTTCCTAAAAATAGTGTCCTGGCTGGGCATGGTGGCTCATGCCTGTAATCCCAGCACTTTGGGAGGCCGAGGCAGGCAAATCATGAGGTCAAGAGATCGAGACCATCCTGGCCAATATGGTGAAACGCTGTCTCTACTGAAAATACAAAAATTAGCTGTGCGTGGTGGTGGGTGCCTATAGTCCCAGCTACTCAGGAGGCCGAGGCAGGAGAATCACTTGAACCCAGGAGGAGGCAGAGGCTGCAGTGAGCTGAGATCGTGCCACTGTACTCAAGCCTGGCAACAGAGTAAGACTCCATCTCAAAAAAAGAAAAGATGTCCTTTAAACCAAAATTGTTTAATTTTGAAGTTTGATTTGTCATTTTTTTTTTTTAATGCCTTATTAGTGTCTTACCTATCTAAAAACTTTGATCTATTCCAAGGTTGCTAAGATTGTCTCCTATTTTCTTCTAGAAGTTTTATAATGTAGATCTATGATCCATTTTGAATATTTGTGTATGGTGTGAGATAGCAGGTTAACACTGTTGGATTAATTTTTCAATTTTTTGTAAAAAATTATTTTTATACCGATGCTCTCAGATGAGTTGATCTTTTCTCTTTTTCATGCATTCTTTACTTGCTTCTTGGGCAAGGTTGTTGTAGCCTAATAAAATGAACTGGATAGTTTGCTGCCCTTTTCAATTCTCTGAAACAGTTTGCATGAGATTAAGATTATTTATTCCGTAACATTTAGAAAAATTTACCCTTTAAACAGCTTTGGCCTGGTGATTCTGTGTCTATATATAACAAGTGATTTAATCTTTTAAATGCTATAATTCTATTTATGTTTCCTATATCTTCTCGAGTCATTTTCAAGATGTAGTTTCGCAGGAAATTGCTCATTTATATCTGTTTTAATAGGTCAGGAGTTCGAGACCAGCCTGGCCAACATGATGAAACCCTGTCTCTATTAAAAATACAAAAAATTAGCTGGGCATAGTGGTGGGTGCCTGTGATTTCAGCTTACAGGCCTCAGGAGGCTGAGGCATGAGAATCGTTTGAACCAAAAGGCAGAGATTGCAGTGAGCCGAGATCACACCCAGGTGACAGAGTGAGACTCCATCACAAAAAAAAAAAAAAAAACAAAAAACCATACAAGCAATCTGCTTTAGATTTCTTTTTATTAATATGATGACTGCTACCAGTTGAGAGCTCATTTACAATTACGACCAAATCTTATTTTTCACTGTAGTTTCTGGACAAACACCAAAACTGAGGCGTTAGATAAATTGGTGAAACTAGAATTCAGTCCAGCGGCACATCTGATCTGCTCTGCCTGCAAGATCTATCCAGGCACTTCTTACTGTCTCCTCTGCTATCCTATGACTCTAGACAATGCTTCATCATCTCTTGTCTGGACTTGTTTGAAGATACTATTTATCACATTAAAGCAGTGTCTTTCTTTTTCCTCGTTTGTTACTTTAGTTTTAATGCCTGAGTGGATATTGAATTTTGGACAGTCTCTGGGTGTCCCTGTTATCACTCTTGCCCACTCCCACCCACCAATTTTCATCTATTTTTCACAAAACTCTCAGAAAAATCCTTTAAAAGCTTCCAATAGATCATGTCACTCCCCTGCTCAAAACTTTTAAATGCTTTTCCATCATACTTAGAATACATTACAAATGGAGTAGGAAGGTAGAATTGACCAAAGGTGTCTTCTTAATCCCAAAGCTTTCTATATACTATGCCGAAACTAACTCTTACAGCTTCCCACGTAGGTACCAAAGGTTCCTCCCCAGTACTGTAACTCCCACCCACACCCAAATCCCTCCGGTATATTGACTGAGAGCTACAGAATGTAGGGGAAGGTCTTTCTGCTCCTTGATAGAGATGTTTTCCTTCAAAGGAACTAGTACCATGTGCCAAGACCTCTCAGGGCCACAATGCTAGAGACCTTCCTATCGTGGCTAATTCATTAGTTAAAAACGATACCACAATGCCTTTGTTCACATAACTACAAATCTATCCAAGTGACTAGAGGGATTATATTTTCATCTGATAATCTCTTTTTCTTTTCTAGTTATTCGGAAGATTGAATTGGTTATTTCACAGGAGTATTTTACAGTGCCAGTTCGGTATGTATTTATGTCTCTTTGAAATTATTTATTTTGCCTGATTTCACAAAGGATTTGGGGCAATTTACAAGATTGTTTACTATCTCATGAAAATATGCAAAAAGATATCAAGGCTATAGAAGATATAAATTATACTTGGAGATAAACCCAATTAGCTCCAACACAATTACTCAAGTTAAAGGGACTTTTGGTTTCTGAGATTCCTAGGAAGCACATTCAAAGAGGAAGTAATGTCAGTTCAATTATTTACATAAATAAACAAACAGAGCCGTTCCTTGGGAGAGGGAAATCTTTTGTTGGTACCTAGCATATCTTTTTTCAATTGCATGAATTCCCCTCCCCATTAGGAAGAGGGTTGGATGATACCAAAACATCTTAAAGCAAAAGAATGGCTTCCTGTTAGGGGTTTTCCCTGCTGGCGGCATTGCTTAATGACAGCAACTCAGTTAAATGACTTTGGGGGCAACCAGGCAAAATGTTGCTTTCTGATGGTTCAGCTTAGTTCCGGGATATAATTTAGAGTGTCCAGGATGTAATGTAGAATGTCCAGCATAAACTTTGATTTTCAGAAGAATGACATGATTCTTTACAAATAATGGTGGATTCCTAAACTCTATCATACACCTACTACCTTGAATAGCTGGGGATGAAGTCCATGAGCTGTGCATTTTTTTTTTTTTTGAGATGGAGTCTCACTCTGTTGCACAGGCTGCAGTGTAGTGGCGCAATCACAGCTCACTGCAACCTCTGCTTCCTGGATTCAAGTGATTCTCTTGCCTCAGCCTCCCAAGTAGCTGGGATGACAGGTGCACACCACCACACCTGGATAATTTTTGTATTTTTAATAGAGACAGGGTTTCATCATATTGGTCAGGCTGGTCTCGAACTCCTGACCTCAGGTGATCCACCCACCTCAGCCTCCCAAAGTGCTGGGATTATAGATGTGAGCCACTGTGCCCAGCCATGAGCTGTGATTTTAGAATTTTCTTACTTTTAACAGATTTCTTGAGATATAATTTATATACCATTCAATAATCCATTGAAAGTGTGCATTTCAATGTTCTTTTTTTTTTTTTTTTTTTTTTGTAATTTGTATACTTGTCCCATTTTCACTACAATCTAGGGAAAACTGCATTTTTTAAACTTTTATTTTGGGTTCAGGGGTATATGTGCAGGTTTGTTATATAGGTAAACTGCACATCATAAGGGTTTGGTGTATAGATTATTTTGTCACCCAGGTAATAAGCATAGTAACCTGATAGATAGTTTTTGATCCTCTTCCTCCTCTCACCCTCTACCCTCAAGTAGGCCCTGGTATCTGTTGTTCCCCTTTGTGTCCATGTGTTCTCGTTGTGTAGCTACCACTTATAAGTGAGAGCATGTGGTATTTGGTTTTCTGTTCCTGTATTAGTTTGCTTAGGATAATGCCCTCCAGCTCAATCTATGTTGCTGCAGTGGTCAAGGTGTCATTCTTCTTGATGGCTGCATAGTATTCTATGGTGCATATGTACCACATTTTCTTTATCCAATCTACCAATGATGGCCATTTAGGTTGATTTCATGTATTTGCTATTGTGAATAGTGCTGCAGTGAACATACGTGTGCACGTGTCTTTATAGTAGAGTGATTTTCTTATTTTATTATTTTTTCTGGCCCTAATATCTGTGGGGAGCAGAAAAATTTATATTCCTTTGGGCACATACGCAATAATGAGATTGCTGGGTAGAATGGTAATTCTGTTTGAAGTTTTTTTTAGGAATCACCACACTGCTTTTGACAATGGCTTAAACTAAATTCCAGCCCCATCAACAGTGTGTAAGCATTCCCTTTACTCTGCAACCTTGCCAGTGTCTGTTACTTTTTGACTTTTTAATAGTAGCAGTGAGATAGTAACTCGTTGTGGTTTTGATTTGCATTTCTCAAATGATTAGTGATGTTGGACATTTTTTCATATGAAAGCTGCATATTTGTGTGTGTGTGAAAGCTGCATTTTTAACAGGGGGCTTCCGGTAGCGTGAGCTGGGCTGTCAAGTTGAGAAACCTGGCTAGAAAGGATCAGGTGGATTACACGAGCCTCATCCATTTCGGTTTGAGACTTTAGTGTTGGTAAATAGGTCTTTGGAAGTAGAAAGTTCACTCTTGTGTTGTAAAACCTCCGCAATGATATATTTAACATTGTTGCTTTCCGTATCCTCAGGTGATGCATGAAGAGTCAATGATGCATGAACATCTACTTTGACTGAGGTACAGATTTGAACTCTGCTCTCTGGGTCACTGGCTGTAAGACTGAGTCCTTCAGCTAGTTTGTGAGTCTTGGCAATTCTCCAGCATCCATATCTCGAAACAGATTTCTTGTGTTACTTATAAGCACAATAGCTAGTTGTCTCAGAACTGAGGAATTGTGCTCCCAACAAAGCTCTGATTATCATTGCTGAAAATGGAGGACGTTATTTCAGTACTGAAAATAGATGTCTTTTATTTCTAGGCAGAAAATAGAAATTTTGGATTCATTTAAAAAGTGTGCATGTTAGGGAGAGATTGTGTGTGTGTAATAAAATGTTAAGGAATCTGCAATAGCAATACAAGGATTCAGGAAATATGAGGCATTAGAAATGACAAGGGATACTTATAAGGGTCTTCTCCAGCATTTCTCAAAATATGTAAATCAGCATATTCCTACATAAAATGTAAAGAATGGGTTTTGTGGTTACATAACTCACAGACCCCTGAAAGGGTCATCTACCTTATTTCTGCAGGATGTTTCAGGGCCATTGTATGTTATGAATCTCTACTGGGGTCATGGATTTTCTAATGAAATTTAAATTTTTTTTCTGTAGAATGTATTTGCAGGAGTCTGGATCTATTATTATTTTTCAGTCTCAATATCCGATTTATCTCATTTTAATTGTGTAATATTGAGTAAGTTAAAACTCAGAAAGATAAGTAGTTGCAAACGGTGACAGTGTTTAGAAACAGATTGTTTTGCTATGTCAAGATACTTACCAAACTCAGTAAAGAGGGACAGTGGGACATTTTTGTTTAAATTGTCTATTTTTCGATCACTGTTGGATATGACCTATATGCTTTTAATTCAATTTTATTATTTTATTTTATTTTTGAGACAGAATTTTGCTCTGTCGCCCAGGCTGGAGTGCAGTGGCTCAATCTCAGCTCACTGTAACCTCTGCCTCCCAGCCTCAAGCTTCAGCCTCCCAAGTAGCTGGGTCTACAGGTGCGCACCACCACACCAGGCTAATTTTTTGTAGAGATGGGGTTTCACCATGTCGCGCAGGTTGGTTGCAAACTCCTGAGCTCAAGTGATTCTCCTGTCTCAACCTTCCAAAGTGCTGGGATTATAGGCATGAGCCACTGTGCCCGGCCTGGACCTATATGCTTTTCCACCAGTGCTACCCAAAGTATGATCTGTGGACCAGCACTATTTGTTATGGTCTAGGTTAAGAAAAGAACAGAAATCAAGAATAGTATTTAGAAACTTTTATAGTAATTCGTCAGTGCTGTGACATCCAAGCAAGTGATCGGTGGACTCTTCTTGTTCATTAACCTCTGATCAGGTTGGGTGATATCAGTCCACACGGTGGGTTACATGTAGTTCAGCCACTTGCTGTTATCATCTGCAATAGAACACAAGTTAATAAACAAAAAAAGCAGACTTTTTTCTCTTTTCTCTCTTTTTTTTTTCCTTCTGTAACCACAGATCATTTAAGAAACACTGCATTGAAGGACAATTAAGCTGTTGGTTATGTGTAATTTTTTATTTTTATTTTTTATTTTTTGAGATGGAGTCTCGCTGTCTCAGGCTAGAATGCAGTGGCGCAGTCTCGGTTCACTGCAAGCTCCACCTCCCGGGTTCACGCCATTCTCCTGCTTCAGCCTCCTGAGTAGCTGGGACTACAGGCGCCTGCCACCTCGCCCGGCTAGTTTTTTGTATTTTTTAGTAGAGATGGGTTTTCACCACGTTAGTCAGGATGGTCTCAATCTCCTGGCCTCGTGATCCACCCGCCTCGGCCTCCCAAAGTGCTGGCATTACTGGCGTGAGTCACTGCAACCGGCCGGTTATGTGTAATTATATACTCTCTCTCTCTCATTCTATATATATATATATACACACACACACACACGAATGAAAGGGATCAAGTTGTTGCTTTAAAATATATATATATTTTAAAGGAAGGGATCAGGTTGTTGCTATATCTATGACATTGTAAATATTACACCTCTGAAAAATCTTCTATACAACTGTTTGAAACTTGTTGATTTTCTAGAATCTTCCACCAGACAAAACCTAATTTTCTTTCTTTTTTTTTTTTTTTTTTTTTTTTTTTTTTGAGACGGAGTCTTGCTCTGTCGCCCAGGCTGGAGTGCAGTGGCGCGATCTCAGCTCACTGAAAGCTCCACCTCCTGGGTTTACGCCATTCTCCTGCCTCAGCCTCCCGAGTAGCTGGGACTACAGGCGCCCGCCACCTCGCCCGGCTAAAAACCTAATTTTCTATTCTAGAGAGGGACATCTTCTTTTTCACTGAGGATATTCTTCTCCTAGGATATCAGAGATACCATGGAGATTGGTCTACCTCCATTCAATTAGCTATTCACCCTCTCACCATGATTTAATATGGTCCATTGGCATTTTCTTGATTTATAAATTCTGTGAAAATAGAGCTCAATACCCATGGCTGCATAGAAATTCTGGAGCAGCTATGACGTACAGATTTTAGAATTTAGTGCTTTTCTTTTTCTGTCTCTTTCTGGCTAACACTTTCAGAACTAGCACTGTAATGATTCCTAGTAAGAGCTCAGTACATGTTAAAAATTACTAAAATTATTCTCTGGTTCCTGTATGTGAAGAAAGACAATGCAAGCATTTTTATAAGGAGAATGGTGATACTGACTCCTTATGTGGTTATTTTAGAGGACCATCATAGATGATAATCAATTAGGAACTATTTGGTGGCTCAGATCTGATTATTAAAAATATACCTGAATGCTTTTGTGTTTTGCCTTATGCACTGATGCATTTTTGAATTTTAAGAAAACAAAAGCCTTTTACCTTCTTAATTTTCTTTCTTACTCAGAAGCATCCTTTTTCTAACCATTTGTGTGACTGATATAAAACTTTATGCCTTGTATTCTAATTTTACTTTATTTCTTAATGCTATAGCTTGCTCTTTCCATGTACATACAACATAAGTCCGTCTCATTCTTAGATGGCAATTGAGTTTTCTGTTGAATAGATGTACAGTTATGGGTTCTGTCACCCTGGCATTGGTGGACACTTAGGTTTACTGGCTGACCTGATCATGACTATACAGACTAGTCAAGTTGTAGAATATTAATGTAGATAAAATGTTTTACATTCATGCGAATTGCCATGTGCTAAAGGGACTAAAGTAAACCAGTGTGGCCCTGAAGGAAAAAAAAAAGGCAGCAATTTCAAAGGCGTTTGAACAACACTAAAATAAAATTAATTAACTTCCCTTTAAACAAATTCTTTCAAGTTTTCATGGCAGTTTGTGCTTGTGAAAAATTCTTGGCATGTGTTCTACAGGGAAGACACTTACTCTCTGTGAACCCTAAAGATAGGGGGAAAAAGAGATAACTCCAAGTAGAAAGGAAAGGCTCTGTTAACACTGGACAGAGCAGAAAAATGTTTCAGTTGCATGATTTTCTGCTAAAAGGCCCCTTGAAGCAATCTGAAACTCTGCAATGTTAATTTCATAGTACATTTTTTCTCACAGAATATTAACACATAGTCTGGATA
This sequence comes from Chlorocebus sabaeus, assembly GCF_047675955.1. NCBI lineage: Eukaryota > Metazoa > Chordata > Mammalia > Primates > Cercopithecidae > Chlorocebus > Chlorocebus sabaeus. Next base: position 18,841,990 of record NC_132926.1, on the reverse strand, counting down.
TGAGACAGTCTCTAGTTGGTTTCCAGTCACATTGCAGGTGCTCAAATATTTGTGGGATGGATGTGGCTGTGAGGTGAATGGATGTGGCTGAGGACTTATGGTGAGTTCACCACTGCTTGGACCATCAGCTCCAAGCAGTGATCAGAGGCACACTGAGTCTTCCTGAAGGTCTGAAAAGTCACCCCAAAATTCAAATAAATCTCAAGATCTGGAGTTGGGAAACAGAAAAATTTTTTCAACCAGGCTCCAATGTCTTTGACGGAACACACTTACTCTCTGTAAACCCTATAGATAGGAGGGTTTTACCAGCTTGGCAAAAGTTGGGAGAGGTTCCTACTGTGGAACAGCCTTTCTGTGAAGCACATGTAGACATAATATAAGACTCTTACAAAGTTGAAGGATGATTATTAAAAACAAATGATACTCTTATAAATCATGTCAGTCCCCTATAGAGATAATTTAAAAGGTTGCCATGTTGCTTATTTATTTATTGAGACAAAGTCTTACTGTATCACCCAGGCTAGAGTGCAGTCGTGTGATCATGGCTCACTGGAGCCTCAATCCCCCCAGGCTCAAGCGATCCTCCCTCCTCAGCCTACCAAGTAGCTGGAACCACAGGCGGCACTACTGTACCCAGCTAATTTTTAATTTTTTTTGTAGAGGTGGGATCTTACTATGTTGTCCCGGCTGGTCTTGAACTCCTAGGCTCAATTGATCCTCCTGCCTTGGCCTCCCAAAGTACTGAGATTACAGGTGTGAGGCACCATGCTCAGCCACCATATGTTTTTAATTGGAAATAATACTTTTAAAGAAATCTGTGGCCATAGAATAGAGCTTCAAAGTTAGACGTACACAGAGAAGAAAACCACAGACCCATAAACTACCCCCCAAATTTGACTCTACCTCCTTCAAATTGATGTGGAAAGCTATGATTTGGTGTTGTGTGACAGATGATGATTTCCTGGAAACTGAAATTATAGCCATTGGAATAAACTAGTGTGATGCAATGGACCGAGCATTAGAAGATCTGGGTCTGTTTCTTGCTTCTGTTCTTTAATGACTTTTGTATCAAGAAACTTATCCTGACTAGGCTTCATCATCAGAAAGTTTGGAATAAAAATACCAGTTCTGCTTGTTTTGTAAGGTTGTTGCAAGGATGAAATGAAACAAGTGAATATGAAAACATTTTCTAAACTGCTGTTATACAACTCTAAAGTCTCATTACTTGCTGAGGATTACAATGTTCTCAAACTTTACCGTGTGGATAAGAATCATTTGTGGTGCTCGCTAAGAATGCAGTTTGGAGAACTTCTATTTCCAGCAATCCATGAGGCAACACAGCCAGAAAAACTCCCCCACTACACAACTCCTAGAAATGCTGGATAAAGTACAGCCAACATCGTTATAAATACGTAACTGAGTTTGTGATCAAGAAAGGAAAATTCCTGAGGTCAGAAACTGAGCTTACGATCAAGAAAGGAAAATTCCTAGGGTCAGAGACTGGAAGGGGGAGCAGTAACCTGAAGGCATAATTAGGTCCTAAAACCGCACTACCCTGAGGGACAATAACCTACATTCCTGCATCTCAGGATAGAGGGGGACGGAAGAGAAAGTCTGAGATTCACTCACAGTGGGGAATGGGAATTGTGACCTCCCATTCCCCACTGGGAGTGCTCTTTTTCCTCATGAAAAAGGCAAGCTAAAAGAAAAACCTACCATTGGCAAAATGAAGTGACAAGGAGATAACCCTCTTGGCCTGAGTTCCAAGCACGGGTGGGAATGCACTCTTCCCTCTGCATTATTCCATAGGCTTGCCCTTCTGAGCCTTTATACCACTTGCATGATCCACAAAAACCTAAACTCTGAAACTAACTCTGAATTCCTGGGTTGGTGGAACCAAGGCAAGGAGGGCAGAAACCAGAGCATTTTTTCCTTACAGGGATGCTGCCTCTCTGCCCAGGTGTCTCTGGGCTCCAGGTATCAAGCCCAATTTAATATTAGCTCCAGTTCCCAAACCCGTAAGACCCAGCAGAAATATAGATTCTCAAGGACTTCAACCATTGGATCTAAGATACAGACTGTCAGCATGTTTAAAATGTTTGGAAAGTACAGATTCCGAGGTCCCACCTTAGTCACCTTAGTCTTAATAAATCAATAGCAAGGGTAGACCCCGGAATCTGCAATGAAAAGAAGCATCCCAAAGGAGTAAGAGGCAGAGAGCTCTCAGAGGACCCACTGGAGAACATAGTTTGCTAATTTCCCAAAATGTATTCAACCGTCTACTTGAAATACTAAAATTATTTATAATTGGTTCCAGCTCTCCATCAGTGGGTTAAACAGACACCTACCGATGACAAATTTCCTTTTCTCTCTCTCGACTATTTAGACTTTAATGGTTTTCTCAACTGAGTTGAAAATCGGGAAGCCTGAATTTTTCTTTACTGGACTGAAAAACAAGCATGCAGAACAAAACAAAAACAACCCCCCCACACCACCACCAGAAAACAATGATAACTGAACAAACGCAAAGAATAAATCGAAATAACATCCTTTTCCCGCCTTCTGCCATCTGCTTCCCTGGCCTCCCTTGTGCATTGCTGCTGAATCTGGCTAGACTGGAGATTCCCCCTCGTCTTGTTATGACTTATGGAGGTTAAAATGGTGCATAATGGACCATTGAGGCAGATGGTAGCTTTCTTTACTGTTTATGTTCTTTCCATATTGAAAGCCTGTAATTGCTCCAGATGCATTTTGCCCCTCAGAGGACGGGTGGGGAAGGGATCGAGGAAGGGTTAGATGAAGGTCTCAAGAGAGCAGCCACTAGGAAATTTTAGTCCTGGTTTTCCATCTTCTCGTTCTTTGTTGCCTTTTTATCGATTGAACTCAACATGAGAGGGGTATGCTTTTGAAAGGCCTATGCAGGGAAGAGTTGTTTTTCGTATCTTTGAGCTGTTCAGCCATCTGTCCCAATTTCTTCCTGGTTTCCTGTTATTTTCATTCTGCCTTTTATAAAGATTAACATGCGGTGCAACCACATATTCTATTAAGCTTGTCTCCTCTCTACTTTATCTCATTAACTGCTTGATCACTGTGAATAAAAATAATCTTCCATTAAGTCACAACTTCAAACGTCTCGAAGACTTTAGATCAAGCAAACCTTCAACGGCTTAAAAAAATTGCTTTAAATCCAAGAGGTTCACTTCAAAGGAAAACCTATGGGTGTTCTTAGCCCAACTGACAGGTAAATAGTCATTTGTAACTAAAGATATGCAAGTGAGAAAACACAGCTTACTCTGGAGTTTGTAGTTGCTGTTAACTTCTTCTCTAGTTGGGGCCAATTAGAGCTGACCCTAGGATGGGGCTGGCTTGATCACACAATGGCCTATATGTGGAGTTGGGGTAGTATCAGTAGGCAAATCTGCAGTTCTCTGTTCTAGTCACAATTTATTTTTCTATTTACAAAGTTAATTTAAAAAATAAAAGGTGTGTAGAATATCACCCCAACCACAGAGGGCTACTGTTAACATTTTGTTAATAGTCCTTCAGTTCTTAAATGTGTGTGTGTGTATAAAACACACATGCATACATTTATAAAAGTAGCATACAGTTTATATGCTTTTGTAGTCATCTTTATACTTTCTTTGTCAACGTACACAGGTAGTCAAAGGATAAAATAGCTTTTGTGTGTGTTGATCGTTTTACCTAGGCTGCCCTTCTTTTACTCTTAAGAGACTTTTCTGATCTCCCTGATTTGTCTGTTTCCCATTGGAAGCTCTCATTACTTAGTGGGTTTCTCCTTCTGGGCACTAATAACAGTTGTAACTTTTTATTTTTGTGTGATTTCTGATTGTCTCTTTCTAGAGACTACCCTGTGAGCTACATACGGATAGGGACTAAGTATTCCCAAGGCCTAGCACAGTGCCTGACACACAGTAGGCTAAACTTTGGTTTGGATGAATGAATGATGAGTTTTCAGATCTACAAGTTATTCCACTGCATGCATAAAAGATTGCTTGTCCAGCTATAATTTAACTTTGATGTTGCTTATTGGCTGTTATAAATGGGATAATAAGAAACTTTGTGTAAAACAACTTTGCCTACATCCTTAGTTATTTAGAAATATTTCTAGGAGTTGAATTCATAGACTAGAGGGTAGAGCACACTTTAATGCTTTAGATATGTATTGCTAAGTTGTCTTCCACAAAGGTACTAATTATTAGCAGTCTCTAGTAGTAGTTCAGGGTGCATGTTTCCCTGCATCCTTGCCAAAATGATCATATTTTAAAATATTTTGTGACGACTAAGAGCTCTGACTCTGAAGTCCTAATGAGTTTTGCTTGAACCCAGATCCTGTCATTTGTGTTGGTGTGACCTTGGGAAAATTGTTTAAGTTTCGGTTTTCCCATCTTTGAAAGAGGAAATAATAGGATCCATCTTGGTAAGTCAGGAAGCTTGGGTTGTGTGAATAATCCATATCAAGGCTGTGGAAATAGAAATGACAGTGTAGTAGTTAATGTATCTATATCTGTCTCTATAATCTGTATAAACATACTCTGCAGGAGTGCTTGGTGAAAGTATGATCCAGGGACTCAAATTATGATATTGTTCTCCCCTTTCGATGTGCTTTTCTCTTAGTCTCTATTTTGTAAACAGGATTTGTCCACTTGGTAGAGAAGATGATGTTTCAACCCTTGCTTGACCCATCAAGTTCTCTAACTCAGGATTTAAATTATTTGCCAATGTAAAAAAAGTTACGATGAACTAGTCTACTTGATTCTACTTGGTCATATTCTCACCCTGGATCAATTGCATGGTCTGATGAATGGGGTTCTTTTATTATTTAGACCCGGTCTTCTTGCCCACTCTACTGGTGGCGGCCATGGGGTACTAGAACTGGCAGTCCCACCACTATCATATGATTAGAGAGTGGGAGGAGGAGTCTTCCAATGGGATGTGTTGGTACTATAGGCTGTGTTAACAGCTGCAAACAGCCAGTCTGCTAATTTTCTTATAGGATTGTTGTGAGAATTCAGTGATAGAATTTTTTGTATCCTGGTCTGGAATATAGCAATTTCTTACTAATGTGATTATTTATTGGAAGGATGTTTGTGTCTAGGCATCTTGTAGAAAGTAGTCTCTTTGCAAATTGTTTAAGCCTCTGAATGAGTTTATTCCAAACATGTAAGAACGAGTTCTAAGAGGTCATATGGTAAGAGACAAAAGGCAAGCAAGCCATCCTTACTCTTCTAGGAATTAGGCTAGAAAAGGGCACTGGGGGTTAGAAAAGGAAATCTATCTTTTCCAACTTGGGATGCCTCATATTAAGTGTTCACTTTTGGTGGCAGTCATAGGAGTATCCAGCCTTGGGTTTTCTGCTGCCATTCCTGACCTCGCTTCAGAGTCAGAAGGTCAGTCTGAAACGGGATCAAAGTGACAGAAGACACTGGCTCCTCCCTGTCTTCTTTCCTTCCTTTTGGTCAGGCTAAGACCCTTAGATTTTTGTCCTTTTGTCTCTCCAGGCTTGGGTTTTTCTTAGTTTTGACCTTTTCTTGTAGTCTGACTCAGATCGTGTTAAGCTGGAGCCCAACGCTAATACTTAATGGAGAAATGTAATTTAGTTCAGCCTCTTTGTATGTGGTGCATTGTTGAGACTAAAAAAACTAAAAAAAAAAAAAAGAAAAGAAAAGAGAAAGAAAACCAGGTTGAACCTTTTGACTTGGAACCATGGAAACACTCTTCTTGTTTAAGCACCATCAACTTAAAGTTGAGACTTCCAACTGGCATCCATCATCACAGCAAGCAGGCAAAGCTATTGAAATAAACCCAATTACTTTTTTCTTAAAGACAGACATCAGGAGACATAACAAATCATGTGCAACAGGATATATTTTTGTGGTAATTTTCTTTAATTATAAACAACATTTTGATATACTTGTCTCTAAAGCATCTATGAGAAAGAGTGCAAGTGAATAAATAGTTTCTGCATTTTATGATGCGATTTTAATCCCTTTACCTTGGCTGTTTAAGGATGACAGCTTAATCTGATATTCCTGAAAATAAGAAATATCTGTATTTCCATGATCACTGAAAGTTCACATTGAATTCTAAACTCAGATGGAACTGACCTGAGGCTTATCAGAGCTGAAGCAAAGGAAGCGCATGAGAACAGAGAAGGTTTAATCAGAAAGAAAATTCTGCTTAAGAAATAGTCTTTGCCTCACCAAAGTCTTTTGAGTTTCGGAGGGAGGAGGACAGGGGATGAGAAACAGAAATAAGGACCATTTCAAATGTTATTTTAAAAATAGCACCCCCTTCACAACTTCTCTTTCCAGTTAGGTTCAATTAAAAAGTAATCTTCATGTTCCTTGACATCTCCTGTTTACGTTCTTGAAGCAGGTGGACTAATGGAGACATCCTCCTCCACTGGATAATAATGCCCAGCAATAACGTTGCATGTTTTATTTGCTATGCTTTTTGCAGCTGACTTGCTTTCCCCTGGCTCTGTAACTTAGCTTCTTTATTTATGGATGTAATTTTTATCTCCTCTTTTCCTAATGGGGATGTTTGGAGAACAGAGGGAACAGTTGTGAAAACAACTCGGTAGGGCAAATAACCAAGCCTGTGGCAGTGCAGTGCTATCCTGAACTCACAACCCCATTTTGGTGTTGATGTGCTCCTGGGGCCGAAGGACATGTCCGTCACCCTGTTCTGATACTATTCGGGGCAGACAGATGTGGGCACAGAAGCTGTTGCTATTGGAGGATTTTTCTGCTCAAGCAGAATGATGCACTGTAGCTGAAACTTTAATTTTAGCAAGAAAGATGATGGTTACTGCTCTAATGCCTCTGATTAAGGTCAGCAGCAACACTGTTTGGGAACAATTAAGATTGCTTTAAAAAATCAATTTTTTTCTATCTTGAAAGTTGGGGGATGCCAGAAGTAAATGTGTTATGTCTGTACAGATTGTATCAGGTATCTACTGCTGTGTGGCACACCATCCTAAAACATAGCGGCTGAAAACAACAACCGCTTATTTACTCACACTTTTGCAATTTGGGCAGGGCTCACCTGGGAGGCCCATTTCTGCTCCAGGTGGTATGTGTTTGTGGTCAGCTGGCTGGCTCTGGTGGTCTCAGAAATTGGGGCTGTCAGCCAGGATAGCTTAGTTCTTTCCCTCATGGTTCCCCAGCAGGATGGTCTGGGATTCTTAGATTGCATTTGCAGCTCTCCAGCTGTGAAAAACTCAACCCCCTTGCCTTGACCATTTTGTGAACTTCCAGGGGATGTGTCACAAATGTGCTCAGATAAGACTCTTTTGTTGAAACTGTGCTGCTCTCCCTGCGGTTGCAATTCCTGCCTGCCCCTGCCTGTCTCCCAGCATGGCAGAGTTGCCATTGCAGCTGTCTCTTGCGCCTGCTGCAACAGAGTTGTTGCACGTGTCCCCAAAGCAGTGTGGCTCTCTGGGGCAAGGTGGGAGCATTGCTCCTCTCTCCTTTGGACCGTGCTGTGTTGGAAGGGGGCCCCAGGACTGCTTGCGTCCTCATTTTGTTTACCTTTCTCCACCCTTTATTGTTCTTCATCCATTTCAGACATGAGTCCTGCAGAGGCTTGGCTGGAATCGAATGGATTTGACAGAAGGCGCCATACTGAACTTAATCCAATGACATTTTATTCAGTTGAGCCCATCATGCCACATTGTCTCTATTTTTAGGGTGAATTCTCCCAAGAATCCTGATTTGCTAGACAGGCCTAGATATAACTGATCCTCATTTAGCTCTTCAGCCAGGACCCCTCCTTCCCTCATCATCCCTCTCTTGAACCAGCACTGTTATCAAGCAAAGTTTTTCTCATTTCGAAGGTGAAGAAACTAAGTTAAGGAAATGGGAAGTTGAACTTCTTGATTTAGGCAGTGGCTGCAGGTTAGTGAGAGTCCAGGGCTCTTATTTAGTCCATCCCTCTGTTGGCTAATCCTCCTTATCCTAAGGAATCAAAGATATCCTGTGGGGGTAGCAACGAGAGACTCCATATGGCGTTCTGCTCTTTCTCACCCTTTTTAATTTGGCTCATTGTTCAATCTTAATTTGCAATTGTCACAGCTGCGGTTGCATTTCTGACGTTCCACCAACTCCAAAAACCCTTGAATCCGAACCCTTGGCGGTTTTAATTTTATTTTTGTTGAGAAAGGTTATGTTGTCACAATGGATAAAGCTAGCACTTCAGCAAGGGAAAACATTTTTTTTGGGGGGGGGGGAAATATAATTCTAGTTTAGTATTAAGCCTTAGAATGGGCTGCAACTGTGGAACCTCAAGTGCAGGGGAGTTGACAACTCAGCCATAATCAAGCTAACTGAATTGGACAGAGCAATGTGAGACATAATTAGCAATTCCGTTCAGCGAGCTGTCTCCTGAAAAACTTAAAATACCTTCCCTGCCTCATGCATATTCAGTGCCTCATTTGCTATTGTTTTTATCCAACAGGTTGAAATTCAAAAGGGAAAAATTCTGAGTTGTCTGTCTCACTTTCATCCTCCACATTCTCCTCTCTTTTCAGCAACCCCCTCCCTCAAACCAGTCCCATTTCAGTACAGCAGGTCACTCCAATGCCAACTGCACATTGGCAAATACAAAATATTCTGAGCACAGTGTTTTTCTCTTGTTTGTATCTTTTTCAATGCTTCTACTCATTTAGATAAACAGAGCAGGTATGTTTGCCCTGGGGAATTATAGCCACTTGACTCTGTGATCAGGCTTCTGAAGGCCCATTGTTAGAGTCAGGAATCCTTTCCTTCACATGATTGCTGGGTCTTGAGTAGGTTTGTGATGAACTGGAGACTGATTGATGATCCCAGGCTTTTCCTCCTGATCTCTGTTCACCATGATGGGTTCGCTTTCTCTCTTCTTGATGTTCCAGGCAAGTTGGGCGTTTGTCTATAGATGTGCAGTGAAATCTCAGAGGCAATGAGAGGGGAGGAAAAAAAATCAAATACATTACCATGTCTTCATTGCATCCCCTGGTTAGCTGCGCCCAGAAGTTCTACATAAGAAGCCTGTCTGCTTGGTACCCAAAATGTGGTGGGTGTGACCACTCTGGAAGGACTTTCTAGGAATGACTAGTTGTTTGGAGAGGCAGTGCAGTACAGTGAAAGGCAAGGGTGAGTTGGAACTGGTGTCAAATCCTAGTTTTGTGCTTACTAGCTGTGTGATAACTGTCTTAGACTGTTTGAGCTGCTATCATAAATTACTACAGACTGAGTGGCTTACACAAAAGAAATTTATTTCTTATGGTTCTAGAGGCTGGCAAGTTCCAGATCAAGGTGCAGGTAGATCTGGTGTCTCATGAGGACCTGCTTCCTTGTTTGCAGATGGTCATCTTTTCATTGTGTCCTCGTGCGGCACAGAGCAGAGAGAGGGAGCAAGCTCTAGTGTTTCTTCTTCTAAGGGCAATAATCCCATTCATGAGGGTTCTATCCTCACGACCTAATTATCTTCCAAAGTCTCCACCTCCTAATACTATCACATTGAAGGGTAAGAGTTCAACATAGGAATTTTAAGGAGACATAAACCTTTAGTCTGTAACATTGACCAAATAAAACTTGACCTCCCTGATTATCAAGTCCTTCATCTGTAAAACGGAAATGATAACAACACCATGTGTGGATATTATTGAGGCTTAAATAAGATAATGTATAGGGAAAACCTAGCTGAGTGGCTGGCACATCATTGGTGCTCTACAATCATACTCTTCCTTTTTAAAATTCCTCAGCTTCCTCATCTTAGCCTTCCTTTTCCTTTTGTTTCTTTTTAAAATTATATTTTGCAATATTATTTTAGGAAATATAAAATATGCTAAAATTTCACAAAATTACTCAGTACTTTCAGTCTCTTTTCCTACAAACCTCCTTTTCAAAAGACACATTCTAGTAATTAGTAAATGCTGATTTAAGTTGTATCCTCCTTCCCTTTTCCTGTTAATGTCTGCTAGAGGCGACTGGCCAAAGGCATAACGTTGAGTTAAATGAGAAATTAAATATTTTTTCTCATCCTAAATTCCTGGAAGCATCACCATATTTCCTCACTTCAAAATAGCCTCTCTCAGATTTTAGCTTTTCCATTTAGGGAGCATTAGGATAAGAAAAAAATTATGTTAAAAATTTCAGTTTGCTGACTTAACTTGGATGCCAAAGGTTTGATTTTTGCATGTTTTTAAAAAATGGAAAGTAAGATGTTAAGGCATACTCAGACTCATAAATATTTTAGAGGAAGCATATACTCTAAATGAATTCCTGTATCAAATATGATGATAGTTATGCTAGAGACTTTCAAGAGGAAATAATAGAAGGAGAAGGGTCTCTAATATTATACATTAGAGGAGGAGAGTTAGGAACTTGGTCCTTTTCAACGTTGAATTTGCTATAGTACATTGACAACTGAATGAGTTCACAAGACAAGAAACGAATGCAAGGACTGAATTAAGTAGAAGAATTCCACCCCTGACTCCCTCCTGAAAGTCAATAGATCTTATTATATGTATCATACCATTTGGCAGGTTATTTAGCACTTCATTGATTACCATCACACACTGTGCTCTAATTGTTTCCCAAGTAAAAGTCTTGCTTCTTTCAAAATATTGTAAAATACTTGAAAGAAAAGGTCATATCACATACTTATTTTATGTGGCTTCCCACAGGTCCTAGCCCATCCTACACATGCATTAAGCAAAAAAGAAATTCTTGCAAATTGGAGACAAAATGAGAAAGAATTATCTATGAAACTTCCTTGTATTTACAATTTCCATTCATGTTTATGAATGAGCTAAGACTGTGACCCACCATGCTCACAAATAGAAAGGGATGTACAGAAGGTTAGAAGAGATGAAGGCCAGAAGAAAAGCCTTTGAAATGAATATGTTGAACTCCATCAATGGAAGGAGATGAAGTATGGGGTGATGATGGAGAGATAGGGAAAGATGGAAGAGAATCGGTGGTTGCTCAGCTTCCATGGAGAGAGTTAAGACTATAATCAAGTTCCAAAACAGTTTCTATTTCCTACGGGTGGGGAACAGGATAGGGAATGTTCTAGAAATCATGACTCCCTTGATGGAACAACTTTAGTTAGGTCTTCTGGATACCCTCCTGCGCCTCTCTTGCAGGAACTTGACCAGCAAT